>NC_061513.1:354042067-354074185 GCF_022539505.1 Lolium rigidum | reverse complement strand
GTTTGTTAGTGTTAGTGTTAGTGTTAGTTTGCTAGCTAGTGTTAGTGTTAGTTTTTTTGTTAGTGAAAAAATTAGTTTGTTAGTGTTAGTGTTAGATAAAAAATTAGTTAGTTTGTTAGTGTTAGTGTTAGTGAAAAAGTTAGTGTTAGTGTTAGTGAAAAAGTTAGTGTTAGTGTTAGTGTTAGTGAAAAATTAGTTAGTTAGTGTTAGTGTTAGTTAGTAAGTATGTAGTGCCACCGCGCCCCCGGCCCAAAATAAAGTATGTAGTGCCGGCGCCCCCCAAACGGTAGTGCCGGCGCCGACTAAGTAGTGAATTTATTTTTTAATTTATGTTAACGTTGGTACATATATATATATATATATGATTTGTTTTCGTAGCTACGATGCCGCGACAGCCGCCGCGCCGTGGTCTGACTCTTCTAGAGGAGATGGAGCAGATGGGGGAGGTCCGGGACTGGGCTCCGCCGGGGTGGCACTGGGAGGTCTTAGCTTCCGGGTCGCGCACCTTGGTGCGGAATCCGGGTCCCGTTGTCGACCCGGATATTCTTTGGTGGAGGTCTTATGGGCCACGGTCGTTTCACAGGGAGCCGGCCCCGCCGGAGGAGGTAGCTCAGCGCATTGAAGCGGAGGACCAGCACGTTCGCCGTTACATGTACGCGTTAGACAACATGTATAGGACCGGATGGAGCGTTATGCGGGGATCTCATGTTAGCTATGCTCCCGTTGTTGTTCCGTGGCTTTGGGGGCACACCCAGCGCGGCTCAGGACCCGGTCGGCGCCCTCTAGGACCCGGTCGGCGCGGTTGAGTGGTTGTAGTAGTGATTGATATGTATTAGGGTTAAATAAACATGAACCCGATCTATGTATGCATGTAACTGCACTATCTGCTTTTAGCACTATATTATCGATCCTTAGTTAAGAACTACATATGTAACTCCATTTTCAGTTTTCTCGCATTATCCTTAATTTGATCATATGATGGTTCCTATGTATAGCTTGCAGGTCGTTGTAGAAAGCATGGACAGAGATGAATTTGAAGAAAATTTCATGGAGAACCTCATAGCAAACGGTACTCGGATGATCGCGACGACGACGTTATTCCAGATGATGGCGGTGACGATGTCACCGCAACTTATTTGAATGACTCCGGTGAGGGAGCGGAGAATATTGAGGAAGAAGATCCTAGTGGCGCCGGTGAGGAACAAGATCATCATAATGGCTCCCGAACCGTAGTTATCACCGAGGTATATAAACTAATTAAGCCGTTGTTGATCGACTAGATGCATTAACTAATTAAATTGTACCGACTATGAATTATTTCTTTTTTAGCCCTCCGGATCGAGCACTTCTTCTGTAAAGTCGAGGAAGCGAGGCCCGGCCAAAAAGTTGGATGACGGTGTTAGGCACGACATCACCCACATCGAAAAGGATGGTAAATCGATTGCTCCAGAGAAAGGTGCAAAGGCATTTATAGCTCAATGCGGAGTGCTTGTTAGGGACCACGTCCCGATCACCGTTCGAGAATGGCACAAGCCGAAGGGACTAGTGCTGTCTGCAGAGGAAGAAGGTCAAGGTCTTTATATCGATGATGTAGCCAAAAACAGCATTATGGACAAGCTCATGTCACATTTCAACATAGTACCCGAAGAGGGGGGTGACGCTGAAAAGGCCAAGATGGAGCAGGCCCTCCGTGAGTTTGGCAAGAAGAAGATGGCCGAACTATTCAAGAGCCACAAGAAAAGATTGCGCCGCCTTATCAAGATAAAGAAGACTCCGGACAATGAGAAGGTAAAAACTCACTGGGAAGAATTCGTGAAGTACAAGCACGGAGTCGGGAGAATTTAAGAGAAGGTCGGAAATAAATAAGGCAAATGCTGCGTTGAAGCTATATCACCAAATTCCGGGTCCAGGTGGATACAGGGCTAACCGTCCTAAGTGGCAAGCAGCTGAGGCGGAACCGACCGATAGAAGGGATCAGATTAGGGACACACGGTTGGATCGAACGGTGCAAGGAGTGGTTCTACGGGATTGGGGGAACGTTGGATCCAGAAACGAGGAAGTGCATCTATAAGAAAGCTCATCCGAAGGTTCCCATTGATGCCCCGGAAAGAGCACATAGGGACGTGGAGGCGGGGTTGTTCCAGCCCGAAAGAGAGAACGATGAGCCGACACGCGCCCTTGGGAACAAAGAACACGGCGGACGAACACGAGGCACGAAGGCTCCGTTCCGTGGAAGTATGGCTTTCCCTGCGGAAAGGAAGAGATTTCCCGATAAAAGCCATGAGAGGAGGAAGGCAAGGGAAACGGACCGCCCGGCTAACTTAGAGGAGGGTATGAGCACCATGAAAGCCCAATTAACCATGGTAACCCAAGTACTTACATCTCGGATGGCTCGGGGGCAGGCCGTAGATCCCGCATTGCTCAATGCCATCGCCCCGCTGCAATCTCAACCACACCGGAAAAGCAGCGTGGCTTCCTCTCAGCAGGTGGATAATGATGATGATGATGACCAGGTGGTCGAGCCTCCTCGCTACCCCCCCGTGGATGATCTCACTGAGAGCCGTCCTTGTGAGCTGCATGTTAAAGTTTTCAACCTATCCTTCAAGGCGGCGGTCGGCATCCTCTTACCTACAAGGTCTTACCATTGCCGTTCGGTCCAAGACGACTTTGTTGTTGTGATGGTGGATGAAGTGTTGAGAGATTATGAGGGGTTGGTGCTTGAGCACCCCGCGGGTGAAGATAGGGAAATCAAAGAACTGGGAGAAGCCCGTAGAACCACCGTGCAATGGCGGAAGGAGAACATTGTGTTTCCAGGTGAGAAGCCAACAAGCAGGCCACCTCCGCCTCCTCCGCCACCTGTGCAGTATCCTCCGCGTGATGATTCTCCTGTGCGCGATGATGATTCCCCTATCCATGACCAGTCTGCTCCGCGTGAAAATACTCCGCCGCCTCCTCCTCCTCCTCTTCAGGAGACTCCGCCGTCTCCACTTAAGCAAAAGAGGAAGCGGTCCGCGGCACCTCCTACAGCTCCGAAGAGATCATCAACTCCAATGAGGGCACGAGCACTCCGGAGTTGTTACCACATGAGCAGATCGAAGAGCAAAAGGCGTTTCTTGCGCCGAAGAAGATGTTTATTCCACCGCGGACAGGTGAAGCACTTTGCCGAGACGAGAATGAAGAGACCTGAGCTGAGAGCTGATTATGACCGCTCTCTTGGACAGTCCTCTAGAGCGAGCAAAGAAGCAAAAAAGTCGCCCAGCTTGGACAGCAGGACATTCGAGCCGCACCCCACTTCATCGTGGAGCCATATCATGATCCGGAGACGGCATCGATGATCGAACGGGCGGCTAGAGCTCGGGGAGCATCAGCTTGAGTACGAAGATTACTATCCAACGGCTCAAGTGGTAAACACGTATAGATACGGAAAAGATCTCGTCAAACCTGGCGAGCTCGCGCGTCTAGGGACTCAGATGCGAAGGTTGCATGAATGGTACCTGAAAGCCTGTCGAAGATGTGAAACCTACCTCACGTTGTATCTTAGAGATGAGCATTACTTCCGGGGGGAAGACGAGATAAACCTTGAGTTAGATGAACTGTTTCAGTTATTCAATCAAGACGCCCTCGACAAAGCTGTCATCAGTTGCTACCGCTCGTAAGTGATTTATTTGTGTAATTAAGTTTGTAGCTCATTCATTTGCACTAACAATTATCCTTATTATATTCTTTGTGTACGCTATACATTTAATTATGCAGAATGAAGAAGCTGGAATACAAAAGAGGCAAGCTCCTACCGCTGGGGTTCATAGACCCAAACACAGTTCATGAAGTTACGGTTCGAGACTTCGCCAAGGACACAGAGGACAACATCGTAATGTTTTTAGAGAAGCAAGCAGACAAAGAGGATATATTCTTTCCCTACAACTTCAAGTGAGTGTTATATATAACATACATTATGCTTGTGCACCTTCCACTTTATTCTCGTAATCATTGAGCTATGCTTGTGTAGTTTCCACTTTATTCTCCTAATCATTGATCTTCCCCTTGGAGTCGTAAAAGTCATGGACTCGAAACGTAAAGAATATGCGGAATGGGCGGATATGGCTGCCATCCTCCAGAGGTAGTTTCAATCAATTTCGTATTGGCATCTTCATCTGTTCTAATTCGAAGATATCAGCAACTAATCAATTACTCATTTACTCATTATTTTTTGCCGGGCAGGGCTTGGAAACGGTTCATCAATACTGTTCCGGGTAAATGGAAACCGGAGCTTACATTTCAAGATTACCTTGTAAGTAGTACTATATATATAGCTATGTCCGTGAAACTTTATATATGATATTTACTTTCAATACGATGCTTGATTATTAGTTTGATCGAACTATTTTTTCGTAAAGTGTATGAGGCGAGAACAAGGGAATAACTTATGTGGATACTACGTCCGCACCTTCATGCGTGACATGGCCTGTCCCAAGGGTGGGGATGCCCGTATACACCACACTCGTGTACGATAACAAAATTTCACAATTAATCTTAATTACTACCATCTATTGTATTGAGTTCCATTCATATATTGATCTCCCTTTTTAAATATAGATGACACGCTCACGGAACACTCTCATAACGGAGGATCAAATAAAAGCAATTCAAGAGGAAATCGCGGGATTCTTTATTACCGAGGCCCTTACCCCAGGTGGAGAGCACTATCGGCGGATCGTGACGGGGGACGAAATCCGTCGAGGCCATGTTGTATTGTAAATATGCATGCATTACGTGTACTGTTGACGATGTCGTGTACTGTTGACGATGTCTATATATATTCATGACGATTTTTTGTGGTTTCTTTAATGATATATATGCATTGCTGAAACTCTGCCGCGGCAGAGAAACGCCCTGTTTCTCTGCCGCGGCAGAGAAACGCTGGTACAGCCTAAACCTGTGCCGCGGCAGAGAAATAGCAATTCTCTGCCGCGGCAGAGGAACCTAGGCCCGGTTCGTCCCACGAACCGGGACCAAAGGCCTTCCACCGCGAGCTCCCTGGCCGCACCACGTGTCGAGGCCTTTAGGCCCGGTTAATCTTTGAACCGGGACTAAAGGGTACCCCCTTTAGTCCCGCCTAATTGGTCCCGGTTCGGGAACCGGGTCTGAAGGCCCAAATGGACCGGGCCTACTGCCCCTTTTTCTACTAGTGTGTGTGGTGTGTGTAAAAAACAATTTAATACTAAAAATAAGACTTTCCAGATAAATTTTCTCATTTTTACATAGACCACAAAAAATATTGGTTCCTCGAAAAGCTTAATGAACACATATATTTCGTGGAGTTGTACATGTAGAATTTTTTATCAAAAAATTTCGACATTTCAAAATACAATTTTTTGATAGAGAAAGTATATGCACCCGGGAGCCGAATTGAATTTCGGGCTAAATTATATGTATCAAAAGTGTCTATAGGTGACATGGAAGGGTATTACACACACTATATGTATTGATTAATGTGCATTCCCTTATTCCAATTGTGCGTTAGCTTTATGGCCTGATAGAACTAGGTCAGGTGGAGATACAATGTTGAACGATAACAACAGGTGTTTTGATTAGTTTTTATTTACAATAATCGACATGCTTTATATCTATTTTTGTTTGTTGCTGGTCGTGTGATCTTTTTTAGAAATACACACATACACATGCATACACTGACTAACATAAACGCACATAGGCATATATGCATATCATACCTCTATGAGCAATTGAGCACCTCCTAAAACTTGGGCAGCGGGTTGAATTTTAAGATTGACAAAGTCATACACGCTCACTACCAATGAAAACATCACCTCTTGCTGAAAGAAAATATTCCTGTTTTTCTTAAGGCATATAGGTGTCAATTCTCGTATCCCCAATTGCAACCAGGCTTCCCGCTGCTAGGCCATGGAAAGGACATCTCACCAGCGTTTTATGAGCCGTTTGAACACGAGAAATCTTTTCAAACAAGAGAAGGAAATACCTAGAATTTATCCTTTTATTCTCCAAGTTTTTTCTTTTCCTGAAAACCGGTTGAATGAAATCAAACGGATCACCTCCCTAAACGGGGTGCCAAAAAGAGAAACTGTTTACACCTACAAAAATTCTGAAGTGCATAAGCTAGAACCTGCGCCTGTCACGCTACAATTGCGCCTCCAAATCCCTCTCGCCATCCTGCAATAACGCCGACGCCGAGGCGGACGAAGGCCCGGCCTCCGCCTCCGCGGCCGGCCTCTTCGCGCACCTGTGGTTGTCATCCGCCGGCTTGACCACCTCGGCCCGGCACACCGGGCATGTGGTGTGCGCCACGAGCCACATGTCGACGCAGGTCCGGTGGAAGACGTGCATGCACCTGGGCAGCTGCCTGGCGACCTCGCCGTCGGCCATCGTGCAGAGGCATATCGCGCACTCCCACCGGTCGCTCTCGTCGCCGGTGTCCCGGTACTCGAACTTTGGCAGCGCCGCGATGGCGTCCTCCCCAAGGCCAACGGGCCGCTTCTTGACCGCCGCCGCCGCCCCCGCTGCGGCCGACCCCACCGTGACCCGGTTCACGGCCCGCCGCATGAGGTAGCAGCGTATCATGCAGAGCACGAAGAGGATGATGAGCAGCGACGCGAAGGAGATGCCGAGGACCTCGAGGTAGGAGGTGGTGGAGCAGCAGGCCGGGTCGTTGTTGCGGGCGTTGCTGCTGTTGCGGTAGGCGCTGGACAGGCGGGAGAGCGCGAAGCAGGACTGGTCGACGGGGAGGCACCCTGTGGTCTGCTCGTGCATGCCCTTGGTCTCGGCCATCGACCAATAGTCGCTCCGAGAACGATGGGCTCTGCAAGTTTCATTGGCGGTAGTGTGGAGAGGGAGCGGAGCGCGTGATAAGTAAATAGGTGGGTGTCTTTCTTTGGGGTTTTGCTGTGTTTGTGGTGATGGGAGCAGAGCAACCTGCGGCTGGGGGCAGAGAATGAGACGACGGTATTCTGGTAGATGCGACCCTCCAGTCCTCGACAGAATTAGGTTGTTGTGTTTAGAGACCACTGCTGATATTGTATACTACTACTACTACCTTGTTTTTGGGGGTACTACGCGAGTAATAGCCATTTGTGAAGCTTAACTTTTCAGTCGACTACTGATCAGTCACTTGCAATGCATTCAAGCATTGCCAATACATCAACATACTTAAGCACAATATAATCCTGTGCATAGAAATAAACATGGCAAGTTATTTGCTCTTTAGAGATATATATCACAATACTACCGTTTATATTTTATAGTGCGATTGATTTTGTACACCATGAAAGGAAAAATAATAAGGTGCACTACCAAGTTTAAGATTAAATTTAGGTTTTACATACTCCCTCCTTCACAGATTAGGATGCATATTAGTTTAGTCAAATTCAAATTTCTAAACTTTGACCAAATATATAGAAAATTATATTAACATCTACAACATTAACTCAATGTTATTAGAACCATCATGAAATATAATTTCAAATGAGAACTGAGTTCCAACTTAGTGGCAAGGCAAGCGAGTGCGCAGCCAGCCCAGCCGGTTTCGAATCCCCATCTCGCGGTAATTTCGCAGGGAGGGGCGAACTTTAAACCCGATTATCATCCTAGCGTCCATCCGCTGGGAGAGTCTCATCCTACCTAACAACATATAGCCAAGGGAGGGATCATTCCCCCGTTGGTCAACGTTTTAAATATAATTTCAAATTATACGCATTTGTTGTGATGAGAGACCACTGGTGATGTTGTATACTACCACTACCTTGTTTTTTGGGGTAGTATGCGAGTCATAGCCATCTGTGAAGGTTAACTTTTCAGTCGACTACTGATCAGTCACTTGCAATGCATGCATGGAAGCATTGCCAATACAGAGAGCATACTTAAGCACAATATAATCATGTGCATAGAAATCAACATGGTAAGTTATTCGCTCTTTAGAGATATATATCACAATACTACCATTAGTGTTGTTAATTTTATACAACATGAAAAGGAAAAAATAAGAATGTGCACTACCATGATTAAGATTATATTTCGGTTTTACATACTCCCTCCTTCCAAAATTAGGATGCATATTAGTTTTTATTCAAAGTCAAATTTATAAATTTCGACCAAATATATAGAAAATTATATCAATGTCTACAACATTTGCTAATGTAATTACCAAATATATAGAACCATCATGAATTATAATTTCATATTATACACATTTTGGTATTATGAAAGCTAATAGTTAGTAAAACTTTATAAATTTGACTTTAGCCAAAACTAATATGCATCCTAGCTAAATTGGGAAGGAAGAAACAGCATTACCTCCTTAGGTGGGTAGAAATAAATATATTTTATGATGCCTATTCTTGCAACCAAAGAAACAAGGGCTCGACCGTGAGGGTCCGGTTATATGATTTTGTTACTCCCTCCGTTTGTCATTGTAAGTCTGTTTCTGATTGCAAGACCACCTTAATCATAAAATCAACTAACAAAATCTAATTTATTTGACACAAAAATCACAATTTGGATATTTCTTCTAAAGATGAACCTAATGGTACGAATTATGCAACATATACTTTCTATTTAGCGTGTTAAAATCATGGTTAATGTTAGGCTCAAATTTTGAGGGGATCTTATAATGGGGGGTGGAAGAAGTAGTTGTGCACAAGGAAAAAATAATTGACTTCTCTTATGCTGAACTTAATTCGTGAGCAGCCGAATAAGAATCAAATTGAACGGTTCAGATGATTGAGTAAGAATCGAATTGAAAGGTTCAGATGATTGAATTATTCAAACTCACATTTTTTTATTGATGGCTCAAATGTTTATATTGTTTCAAAAAAATTGGTATATATTTTACCTTTTCGTGCATTCGATATAGTAGTGCCTGGGGTGGCTCGCATATTTAAAATTAACAATGCAGAAAACCTAATTGTCTTGCTCTTGGGCCATAAAAGAAATTTTCAAAGGGGTGTTAGCCAAGTATGTTTCGAGAAAAAGATAGTTTAGTCGTTGTCAATATGACAAAAGTAAACGGGCCAATAATAAACAACATAGTATACGGACGTGCTACCATGTCACGACCTTCCATCTGTTTGTTTATCATATTTAAACGAACAGGAAAAATACTCTCCCTTAAATAACAAAAGGCACACGAATGGGCAATAAGCCAATAATGCATGCAAAGCCACCATTCTCATACTCTTCGAATGTGGACAGAAAAAAAGAGAGCATGAAACAAAGGAATTCATGACGAAATGTTGCTGCCTAATTCTGAAGACAGTGCGATCTACGAGTCACCGACTTGCAGGACAACGACTGCTATTGCCGTTCCAAGTCCGTTTCCTGGCCGGAGCCGGTGGCCCTCCCGCCGTTCAGTCCAGGCCGCTCTGGCACGGCCGCCGACGTCGACGATGAGAAAGACTCCGTCTCTTCGTCCAACATCTCGAGAGGCACGATGGCCGCTGACGCCGCGGCTCTGTCTTGCCGATCGGCACGCTCGGCCGGCCCAGCATTCCCGCGGCAGACTGGGCACGACGCTTTGGACAGGAGCCACACGTCGACGCACACCTGATGGAACAGGTGATTGCAGGCCGGGAGCTGCCTCACCGTCTCCCCGTCGTCGACGACGCTGAGGCACACTGCGCACTCGGCCGGAGACGATGCCGAGCTGTCCCGCTGGTACGGGAAGGACGGGATGAGCGCGATGGTGGCGGCGTCGAGGCCAAGCTTGGGTTGCGGGGCCTGGACCTGCCCTTGCAGGGGCTGCGCACGGTTGCGCTGCGACCAGGCGCGGCGAAGGTGGAGGAAGCGCAGGCTGAGGAAGACGAGGACGAGGAGGAAGCAGCAGGCGAATGATGCCGCCAACGCAGCGAGCAGCGTCGGCGACGGTGTGCTGCAGCACGGCCCCCCTCCCGCTCCTCGATGAAAGCCTCCTGGGCTGTCATTGTAGGACATGGTGGTGGCGCGCCGAGGAAATGTAATGGATCCTTTGTGATACCGTAAGCTTCCTGCGGCTATATATTCAAGGGATCGATCTTGGTTAGGTGCGCTGAGCCGCTGACTCTTTGCACAGAGGGAGGGGTGGGTTATATTGAGATGGATAACCAATTCCAAAAGTGCATCATCTATGACGTTTTCTGTAAACAAGGTTTTGAAGTTTCTGCAACCTGATTTTAAATGGAAGAATGTCATGCCTAAGAGTATCTCTAGCAGATCCCTCATATCGGCCTCGCACAGCATATGGGGCACTACAAGAAAACCCTTCGATAGAGATATTTTTATTAGAGACACTTCCTACTCCACCTCTTGAAAAATCACATTGAGACACTTTGCATATTGTAGTGGCACTTTTTCGGACACTTCAAAAATAGTCTCAAATGATCAGAAATAGTCTCAAATGTAGGGACGTTAGTTCAGACATTACTGTAAAGATTGCAATTGTCATTCTAGAGACAACTTATGAGACACTACAAAGTGTCACAGATAAGTTATCAAGAGGCATTCCGTGAGCACTTCATTGTATGCCTTTACTCATAAGCTTTGGAGCCTCATCAAGGAGTGGCTTGGTCTCTTCTTCCTCAACCCCAACTCTTGGCACGCTTTGTCCCTCCACGAGTGGTGGACTCTCATGACCGGCCCCTCCACACCGAACCGTAAAGGCCTCGCCTCCATCGTTGCTCTCACCTCGTGGCAAGTTTGGAATGAGTGAAACGCTAGAGTCTTCCGGCACAAGCACATGCCGCCTTCGGTGATTTGTGAGAACTTGAAAAAAGAGCTTGAACTTTGGGTTGCCGTGGGGGACAAGGGTGTGAGCCTTTTGATATCGCGAGAGTAGTTCGCGTTGTAACCCCGTTTTGCTTTTACTCTCTTGTAAAACTCTCTCTTAATTAATACATTGAGGCAAAGCTTTTGCCTCCGTTTCAAAAAAAAATTGTATGCCTTTACTTTTTTTTATCTTGAGGCACTGTTTGAGGTATTTTTCTTATTCCCTAGAGACATTTGACCTATGTTTTGGTCACGGTGGGCAACACTAATTAGATATTTGTTCCATGTATCAACATATACTTGTGAAAGGGTGAGATGGTTAATGGAATATGTCTTAATCATTAAGGTCATGAGTTCAAGTATTGCATTTTAAATGGTTTCTTCACATTTATTTACTCTAGAGACACAATATAATACCTCCTTTATGTCTTCTAAAATGTAAAGACGTTATCACTATTGTCCTTAGCACGTAGAGACACCACCCGTAGTGACAGTTTTGAGACAATATGAAAAGTGCCTCTATAACTACGCAAGAGCAATTTAAGTGTCTTTACTGGACTAAAATAGTGTCTCTACATGTCAATTCTCTTGTAGTGGGTTTTAGGCCTCTTTTTTGGACAGGCCAGACACCGCACTAGTGGTATGGCTAGGATATATTTTCCAGGCCGTAGCCCAAAACCTCTCTCGGCCGCCGGTCGGCGCCACGGATGCTGGTCAAACCCCATCCGTCTCTACACCGCTTCCGCTCGCGCCGACAAGAAATCCGCCCCGCCACTCCACTCTCCGGCGAGCAATCCCGTTCCTCCCGCACCCGCATGCAGGAGCCATGGTGTCCGGCGGAGGTCGAGGAGGCTGCGGCGGAGGGAGGGTGGGCGGCGCTGGATCCCATTCGGCCCCCGCCTGCAAGCTTACCGCCGCCGAGGAGCTCGAGCAGGACCGTCGGACCTTGGACGCTACCCACATCTGTGGTTCGTACCGGTATCTCCACCACGGGTTGAAGCCGTCGCACGCATTCGCGCGGCGTGAGTCACATTTCTACCGCGACCTGTAGGCATCGAGGTCTCGAGATCCGCCGCCACATCGCTCGATCTGCAGTGAGGCATCGAGCTCCAGCGCGCCACGTCGCTCACCTTCACCGAGGAGTCCAGCTCGAGCGCCACGGTTCTGTTGGGTTTGTTGCATGGAAAACAAAAAAAAAAATTCTACCGCAAAGATGAATAAATCCAAGATCCAATCTATGGAAAGGCCAAGATCTAATCTATGAGATTGGAGCAACAAGATAGAAGAGAGACTAACCCTCGAAGATCCAAAGCCTTAACGAGATCAGATCTCGTGGTTGATGAAGACGATCCTTCCAGTGCTGCAATCCGGCAGCACTTCTGTACTCCGTCATGCGTACGATGTCGATGAAGTCCTTCCTCTCCGCATTCCAACGGGCAGTGGAGGAGTAGATCCCCTTGAAATCCCAGCAACACGACAGCGTGGTGGTGGTGGTGGAGGAGAATTCCTGCAGGGCTTTGCCTAAGCTGTAGCAGGAGAAACTGGGAGGGAGGAGAGGTGGCAGATTAGGGTTGCGTACGGAGCTGCTATGGCTGGCCAACCCATCCCTCTATATACAGTCGGGAGGTAGGGTTAGGATTTCCCAAAACCCATCTAGGGTCGGTGCCTGGTGGGCCCAGACCATGCCTGGGCGCGGCCTATGGTGGGCCCGCGCCTAGGGGTGGTCTGGCCCACTCCCGGCCTTTCGCCGTCTCCCCTTTTGACTCCGTCTGCGTGACAGAAAAATAGGAACTTTTGTTCTTGTTTTGTCCAATTCCGAGAATATTTGTAGAACAACTTTTCTGAAATACAAAACAGCAGAATTCTTCCAGAACAATTCCGAAACATAACTTGCCTCCGGACCATTCCGGACCTCCTTGTGATGTCTCGGATCCAATCCGAGACTCCGAACTATATTCGGTCTCCATCTCGTATTCCGTATCTACTAAACAACATCGAACCTTAAGCATGTCACCCTACGGTTCGTGAACTATGCAAACATGATCGAGACACCTCTCCGATCAATAACGAATAGCGGGACCTGGAGATCCATAATGGCTCCCACATATTCAACGATGACTTTGTGATCGAATGAACCACTAACATACGATACATATTCTCTTTATCGTGCGATACTTTACTTGTCTAAGGTTCGATCATCGGTATCTATATACCTAGTTCAACCTCGTTACTGATAAGTACTCTTTATTCGTACTATGGTATGTCATCCGTTGTGACCTAGCACATGCTTGGAAGCTAATTGAATGACATTCCACCGAGAGGGTCCAGATTATATCTATCCGTAATCAGGATGGACAAATCCCACTCTTGATCCATGTGCTTCAACTCATTCTTTCCGAACACTTAACCCATCTTTATAACCACCCATTTACGAAGTGGCGTTTGATGTAATCAAAGCATCCATCCGGTGTAAGTGATTTACACGATCTCGTGGTCAAAGGATTAGGTTAATATGTATCGAAAGCTTATAGCTAGTTGAACTTAATGACTTGATCTTATGCTATGCTTACTTTGGGTGTGTGTCCATCACATCATTCACCTAATGATATGATCTTGTTATTAATAACATCCAATGTTCATGATCAGGAAACTACGATCATCTATTAATCAACAAGCTAGCTAAACGAGAGGCTTACTAGGGACTCTAGTTGTTTACACAACACACATGTATCAATGTTTCCACTTAATACAATTATAGCATGGGATGTAAACATTTATCATGAACACTAAGATATAACAATAACCACAACACACATGTATCAACGTATATCTTTGGATCATATTTACATTTGGCTTGTGCCCTCAATTGCTTTATTTCTTGTCAAGAATTTGTCTTTGTGGGTTTGACTCCCATGTGTCTTCCTTGCTTCTTATGCTCCTTATTTTACTTGAACCGCTTTAGTGTTTTGATAAATACCGGTAGAGTGATGATCCCACATTTGTGCATTTTGTATTCAAATGCAAAATCCTAAATGGTGCACTAATTTTGGGGGAGCTCTCCCATGTCTGTTAGAACACTTTCTCATTTCAAGAATTTGACTTTGGAAGACAAAATTTTCTTTTCGGTACTTTTGTGCCATCATGAAAAGTGTTGAGGGTTTGGTTTACTTGGAACCTTGCTTTCTTTGGGAGTTGGTTATCTCATTACTTGATATTTGGTTTTACCTTCTTAAAATGAGATAAGTCCTTGCGCATGTGTGTTTTGGATATCATCTTTCTCATTGTGTTGGGTTTAGTTCATTTGTTGAACTTTGGGGTCAATCTTATGTTGATTTGATTCTTGGATATGGGTTGGACAACCTTTTGACATGTCACACGTTTGTGTGTCATCATGTTGTATTTTGTGTTTTATCCAAGTCATATTTCCATTTGGTTCTTGAAAGTCTTGCATGCATATTTATGTTATGTCTATCTTATGGCATGCTTGATTTCGTTGATCCAATGCATAGGGAAAACTCCACCATAATCCTAAATCGGCTAAGATATGCATGAAATTCAAGATCATATCTATATGCACATATTTATGTGGAGTTTGTCCTATGTGTTGTAGTTGCACTAACTACTCGGACCCAATTAGTTTGGATACCATTTTGTACTTGAGCTTTATCTTAGGTACATTGGAGATGCATTGGATGCTCGTCTCACTCATAAGGAAGAAGTGAAGGCCAAGTGACTTTTGGAACGAGCTATGATGTTATGCCAAACTCATATGTACTACATCACACCATTGCATCCGGGTAACACTACTTCATGCATGCTTATCTTGTATCCAACCATGTGGTTATCTTTGGCATGAATTGTTGTTTGAAAACGTTGTGGTCTTGCAAACCTTTAAATGAAACCTTTTTATTGCAAATATGAGTATGTTGATATGAGAGAATATTTCGGGAAATATAAAAGTCATGCTTATGATTCACCTAATCCCAAATGTGTCAACCTTACAATTGAATTGCATATCTTTTCCTCAATATACTCACATTTGCAATAAAAAAGAATTTGCAAATTTTGATTCTTCCATTTGGTATTTCATTGTGTGATAACTGTTTGCATTTCTCAAAGTATCTCAACTATCTCCTTCCCTTGGTGATCGTTGTGATGTCTTTGATGTGGTTATGACTGAAGTTCTTCAATATACAATAAGATAATTCTGAGCCTTTGGCCGTGCTATAAAGCAAATATCTCATTGGTATATTGTATTACTTCATCTTGGATATCTCGCTCTATTTCTTTTATATCTATCTTGTGTGTGCATGTTTCTTTGTGGATAAATATCTTCGTGATGTTGCCCACTTAGAGAAACGTATATACATGAGATATGATACATATCCTTCTGATATCCCTCTTTGTTGGAGTCTATTCTTTTACTCTTGTTTATTTCTTTAATGGCTCCGCAAAGAATTTGGTTATGAGAGATTGCTTTATTCCCTTGTATCTATTTCGTGTGTACATGTTTCTTTGTCGATAAATATCTTTCTGATGTTTTCCACTTAGAGAAACTTATATACATAAGAGATGATACATAGTCTTGTGATATCTCTCTTGTGGTAGTCCATCCTTTTATTCTTGTTTGACTCTTTGGTGGCTCCACAAAGAATTTGATATGAGTGCTCATTTTATTCTATTAGCATATTCACACACTCATATTTTGTTTTGGCACAAGCTTTGATTTTATTTACTTCGTATTAAGCTTGTGTTTCTTTTTGGTTTACATTTTATATTTTTATTTCAATCTCGTGTGATGTATGGTTATGCTTAGCAACCTCATTCATTGAAGGCTATGATGATGCTCAATGCTCATCCTTGTATTAGTCTTATAATATGCTTTGCCATGACTCTCACACATCCTTTTGGTTGAGCCTTATCTTATGGTGCCTCTTGCTTGATGCTCAACCATTTGTTTATTTCAAGTGATGCTTAATCTCTTCTATGATCACTTGCAAATTTTTGTGTTTTAAATGGCAATGAGGGATGTGAGGATTCCATGTTGTGCACATTGTATTCAAATATAATAAGGAATGAAGCCCGGTAAGCAGGGGGGTACGTGAGCACCCTCTAGATGCTCAACACGTGTCTAACGTCATCCATTGATCCGTTAACACTGTTAGCTGTTGTCGTGTCTAGCCAGCGCACTTGATGACCAGGTATGCAATGATTAGTCATGTTCCTTCGACAATGCAAAGCGGCAGAGTGGGAATCTTGGGAAAATCTAAACCAGCGCCGCATCTAGCTCCTGTGCGGTGGCTCCTACAGTATAAGGAAAAAAATACTACATCGCTCCTCTTTATGACTGATCACATCTAATCCTGGCTCTGCCACCCAACCTTATCTCCACGGCACATCCCCATCTCCATTGCGATGCATCTCCGCCTCCTCCTGCACCTCCTCATCGCTCGTTGTTCTTTTATCTAATGATGATGAATGATTCCGGGAGATACTAATAAGCACTTGTTGCTTTTGCGTTTGTGAGCTGGGAGACGATTGATACGGTGGCGGAACTCCCGTATTAAACGCATCTCACTCAAACACGCACCGTATCAGGGGCATGGCGGTCAGCGGAGGCTGAGGGCGCCGGCGCTAGCGCCTAGGCTGTAGCTGGAGACACGAGTTCAGGGGGTTGCTGGAGGAAGCACTGGCGGTCAGGGATGAGTGTCTCGACGCCGTCGAGTTCGATACGGTCCAGGACTTCGAGTTCGAGGACATCAACGACAACCACGTCGGCGTCGACCTCAACAGCCTCGTCTCCAACGCCTCCGCCTCCGCGGCGCCCGTCAACCTCAAGTCCGGCGACACCGTGCTCGCCTGGGTCGACTATGACAGCAACCGGAGGCTCCTCAACGTCCCCATCGCGACCACCTCCGAGAAGCCGGCCGCGCCGCTCATCTCCTTCCACGTCGACCTGTCCACCATCTTCCGGCTGCTACCGGCCCGAAGCTCGATCACGAGGAACGCGTTGGAGGCGTCGCGTCCGGCGGCCCGTATCTCGACGAGGCTCGGGTGGCCGCGGCACGCCATGAGGCAGCCCACCTCGCGGCCGAGGTCCTCCGAGAGCTGGCTGTAGTCGCGGCCGGCGGGGCGGAGGCGCTTCATGGCGACGATGGCGCCGGTGCGGCGGTCCCGATCCTTGTAGACGACGCCGGCGGCGCCCTCGCCGAGCTTTTCGAGCCGCTCGTAGTTCTCCATGTGTTGTGGAGGTGGTTTGGGTTTCTGGCGGCCTGTGCGCGCGGTCGTGGCTGTTTATACTACTGCCATGGCATGGCTTGACGACTCGCTTTCGGTCGCAAAGTCTTTTCTAGCGGAGCCGGTAACTACCGGAGTCTCCCGAGCCAATCACGTGGTGCCAGCTGACAAGTACGAGTCTACCCCGGCCGAGTATCGTTGTGTATTCGTGATATTCTCCTGCTTATGTAGGTCCTACCCACATGGCCCTATCCCCTCTCTCCTCTCTCTCTCTCTGCACAGCGGTGGGGCAACACTCAGCAGAACTGCTAATCTGCTAGGCAGGTTCTTATCTTAGCAGAAAGTTAAGTCCCTTTTCTGGTATAATTTTACCATTTATTTTGTGTTATTTTTCATTCAAATTTGACAAATTGCCAGAATAGTTTCAGCTCCATTCCAGAAAAAAATAATCAAAATGTTCATAATATTCTTTTAATTGTGGATACCACTATCACATCAACAGATTATTGTATTTCATATTGAAATGAGACATCCTTTTTATGATCCAAATATGACACAACTAACATACATTTTTGAAATCATGACTATAATTATTCTTTTAAAATATATATAGAAGAAGTTCATTTTGTTTTGTTCACACGTATTCCAGTTATTTTTTATATAAAAATAGGTTTAATTTGTTTCAGATTTTTCATAAAATATCTTCAAATATGGTTCGCACAATTCAGTTCGTTTAAATAGAAATTTTGAAATCATGCTTTCTACAATCTCTTGAAAAATATATAGAAATTCAGTTCGTTTTTGGTCACACATAATCCAGATTTCATTTTGTACACACAAATATGATTCACACATATTCCAGTTATATTATCTTTTTTCAATAGTTTTATCTTGTTTTATATTTTCATAAATTTTCTTCAAAATATTGTGAGCAACTCAAATCTACCTGCAATGGTCATATTTCGTGTAAATATGGGTTCCGTCTTCAGTAACATCTTGGTATGAAAGAAATATGGCACATATTTAGTATATTTACTGAAAATTAAGCCATATCAAATTCTACCCAGTTACCATTCAGAAATCAATTTTCTATCAGAGATGCAGGTATTATATCATGGAATAACCTCCACCAAAATAATTTCTCAATCTGGGATTTTTTCTGTTGGATTTTGACAAGAATTTCTGAATTGGAGCATTACCAAATAGTATCACACGATGATTGAGTCTAAAGCTGAACCAAATAGGGAATTGGATGTAGTACTGTAGAATATTTGACACGAGATTGGAGAGTAAAATTCAGATTGAACCACCAAAACCAAGCGCAACACAAATCACTCTCCAGTTCTGTATCCCCATCAGATGATTCAAACAAAATAATCTCTAGGTCGAGAAATGAATCCCAAACCTATCCTGCAAATGAGCATGGGGCCGCCGCTTCGTCATCCTCCGGTTGGTCTTGTCGAGGAGGCCGGGGCGACGATGTGGTGCACAGGCGCTGCAACGGGAGGAGGTCGAGCTCCGCCTTCCCCGCGGTTGGTGCCGCCGGAGCGCCTCTGGAGGTCCGCGTCGATGAAGTCGGCGTGGAGGACGCCGTCCCTGGTCGCCACCTCGCCGGAGCCTCGCCAACTGCCTCGCCGCGCCGCTGCTAATTTTCTGGATCTTGATCCAGTCCCAAAGAGAAAGAATAGAAGAGAAAGCAGGAGAGAAATAGCCATAATGGCCACCAGTACTGGTCGAGGGAGCAGGAGATACGGTATCGGCCGCGCAGCTTGTGTCGAGGCAATACCCAATAAAAATTCAGAATATTGCTTCGGCCAGCACGCATCACAAACTACAACCGCACGGGCAGATGGGGACCGGTAGTTACCGGCTCCGCTAGAAAATCCGCACCCGTTTGGCACGCCGTTCCAAAGCTGCTAGCACAGTCTGCCATGCATATGCATGTGCTAGCTACTAGCTGCACGTTATTTTTTTTCTTTCTATCACTTCGCGTTTAGTGCCGTGGAAAATCAGCGCGCGTGCTCGCTCAGCCTGGTGGGCTGCACATGCAGCTCAGAAGCATGGAGGAGAAAAGTAGATTTCACGGCCGTTTAGTGGCCGTGAGCATCTACTCGCCGGGTGCGAATCTAAAAGCAAATCCAACGGTGTCTAGGGGGTGCTCACGTACCCCCTGTTCACCGAATCCACTCTCAATATAATAATATAACATGTGCACGTACCTTGGGGAGCTTCCTCATTCTATTTAAAATACTCATGTGCGACTATCATAAATCTTTATTTCACTTGGTACCTTTTGCCATGAGTGATCTTGCGGGAGTGATGATTCCATGCTTGTGCACCTTACTCTTCAATGCAAATTGTTTATCTTGTGCACAAACCTTGGGGAGCTTCCGCATATTACTTAGAGAATTCTTCTTGATCTTATCATAATATCTTTTATTTGGTTCGATGGGTCATTTGATTGCTTGCTTCATTTGTTGAAAGCTTCCTCACCTTCTTATCCTCTTGCAATCTTTGATTCTCAATACAGTTTGATTTCCTCTGAGTATTCGTCATTGAATACGTGCATTTGATTTCACTCACAATTATGAGAAATGCACACCTTATGGGGGAACACTCACTATATTGGCCTTCTAAACCTTTCGTCCATTTCGGCAATCGATGACAATGGGGGAGAAGTTTGGAGAGTTTAAGGGAATTGCATTTGTTGATTCTTAAGCATTTACCTTTCATGCCTTGTATTTGTTGCTTTACATGGTTGAATGTTTAGAGGATACTCCGCTATACTTTAATTACCAATATATGTAATGAAATCCAAGTTCATTCACACATGCATATATTATGGGGGAGTTTGTTCTAAATATTTAACTTGGGTTGTTCGCTAAATTACTTATTTAAACCCTCTCAAAGAGATTTTCATCAATTACCAAAATGGGGGAGATTGAAAGGACATGGAGCCCCCATGTGTGCTTTTGGTAATTGATGACAATCCCTATGGATTAATGATTGTATTGAGACTCTATCTTAGGTCGTGTCCATAGGCAATGCTTGAGCCATATGTTGGTCGCAAGGTTGCAATATGAAGAAGATCGAGTTCGATGAAGAAGACAGATGAAGACGATGTAGAAGATGAAGAGAAATGAAGACGGCGTAGACAGTGTAGAAGATGAAGAGGAATGAAGACGGCGTAGAAGATGGAAGAATATGGTGGCGTGTACAATGATGAAGAGAGTGAAGATGGGACTTGCCGACTCGAGTGGAATTGCGCAAGGAGAAGGTTTGTGCTCGGTATGATAGTTGGTCGCATCATCGGAGATAGCTCAAACCTTGCATGTATTGCATCGTGTTTCTTGGTTGTTGTTGGTCCTTATCCATAAGATGTTTTAGAGCTTGTGTTCATTCTCATGAAAAAGTTTAGCTCATCGGAAATGGATTCCGAATACATCTCATGTTGCGTGTTGGAGTTGGATAATTTTCCCGCTTTACCGTTGTGAGAGGTTGCACCTCTATTTTCATAGGAAAATCATTCTCTACTCTTTTCCATGTTTTAACCATGTGTGGAGGTAGCTCTTGTCGTCCTCTTTCCATCAAAATGGTTTCACCTCATTTGGAGTTCCCTAGCTCAATATATTGCATTTCTGGTATGTTTCCGACGCGCAGTTTTGGAAAGAAAAAAAGAAAAGAAAAGGAGGCCGGTAGTGCCGGTTGGGCTTCCGGCCTGGTACCGCTTTTTGGGTCAGGGGCCCCTGGATCCCGGCCGGTACTGGGCCGGTACCAAGCCGGAAATACCGGCCCAACCCTCTTCCTCTTCCGTCCCCTGCCAAGCCAGGCCCGCGCCCGCACTCAGGCCACAACCACTACTCCGTAGCTGGGCCGCCCCACTCCCCGCAGCAGGCCGCCTCACTGGGCCGCTGCCGGCCCAGCTCTACCCTGCACCAGGCCGGCACCACCTCCGCTTGCGTGGGCCGCCAACCAGCACCGCCCCGGCGCGCTCGCCGTTGACCCTGATCGGCTTGCTTGCTCGATGCGAGCGTATATCCACATCTCCTGCGCGCGCCACCACGCTGCTGCCTGCTGCCTGCCACCCTGCTGCTGCTTGCTGCGCGCGCTAGCTACTTGCCGTGTTGCCCACAGTCTGGCCCCCTTATTATCTTTCTCTTAACGATGGGACTCGGTTCCCGTTTTCCCATTGGTTAGGTTAGCCTAACCTAAAAAATAGCCCAATGGGCCAAGCGGTTAACCGGAAAAACAATTAGGTCCAAACGGTTCGGCCCTTTTTTCCCAAAGGTTAACCCCGCACGAACCTACGGTTAACCAAATTCTATGCCCTCGCTTGGCACTAATTAGCGTACCACAGTGCTTGCACTCTCCTCGTGTAACTTCTCCATCAACGTGTATTGGTACAAATTCTCGCCAAGATTTAGATCTGAACTTTCTTCCTTGAGCAACTGCATTTGACCCTTTACCGATGTCCTCATCATCAAAATCTTCTTCTAGATCATAATTCTCATCTTCGTCATCCTCATCTCCCTCGAATGGAATCTCTTCATTGTGAACCTCATCGTCCTCTTCCGTTATCATCTGTGAATTACCAACACTCCGAGATCTTAATGACGCCATGTATCTTGCCACTAGTGTTGCGCCTTCTTCTATTTGCTGCATCTTGCCACCATTAATAGACAACAAAACAGTATTAGTCTTTGGCAACAGAACAGACAAAACAGTATGAGTGTACAATAAGGTAAAATCCTATGAGGAAACAGAGCTGCCGAAGCCACTGTATGTTTTCACTTTGACATCAATAGACATTTGTTTATTTATTTGTGTCATTAAAATACAAGAAAAAATGTTAAAGAATACATACTGATTGTGTTTAGACATACGCTACATCACAAGTGAACCTGAGCACAGGGCATAAATTCATTGATCTACATCCTACTATTTCCCATGTCGTAAATTGATCCAAATGGATGGAATTTCAGGGCATAAATTCATTCAGTATGTTAGTGTCAATATTTGGAAATCTTTGTATATAGTTAGAAACCTGCGCATCTCTCCCTTGACTCATTTATCTAGTTGGCTTATCTTGCACCAGTACTTGATAAAGGAATTTCACGCAACAAATTTTCGACATCATTAACTTTGCACAGATCTATAATTTTGTATATGTTCTCTTCCAGTGATGACATACATAAACTTCAACAACAAAAATATGCGTACAAGTATTCATTTGTGTAACCACAGTAAGCTTTTACAATCAGTGGCAAAATTTACAGATGCTAGTTTGGACTCTGAAACATGCTTGGTAACACTAGTGGAAAACAGGACTTTCGTGGGAGCCTTTTATCGCGGGCGCGCCTGCACCCGCGACAAATGGCCTGGCCACGTCGCCCCGAAACCATGTGGAGCGGGCAGGGCCTTTTGTCGCGCCCTTTTGTCGCGGGTCGTATCACGACCCGCGACAAAAGGGGTCTAAGGGTTGGCGCTTCCTGCTGGCACCCCTTTTGTCGCGGGTCGTAATACGGCCCGCGACAAAATGGCCATGCCTATATAGACACGCAGCCAGCCCCCCCCCCCACCTCATTTTTTCCTTGGTGGTGAAGGTGGAGGTGTATGGTAGCTCATTTTTTCTACATGTGCACAAGAGGTGTTTGATGGAATGCTTGTGAGAGGGATGCCACTTGATTTTATTTGATAAGATTTCTCCTCTTTTTGATCCTAAAAGGTTAGCAACTATTTTCTCGTATATATATACATAGTCCGTACAATACTAATTTTAGCAAGGTGATTGCATCTGATACATATATAATTGTACTTATGATGCAGATGAGTCATCCATGGATGTACGGTAACCGATGTGCCCCCGCTTTCAGAGAGGGCGTGAATTCTTTCGTGCTTGTGGCCGAGGCCAACAAGTCGTAGCAAGGTTTTATGTGCTGTCCATGTCAAAAATGTAAGAACGAGAAGGATTACTCTTGCTCAAGAGACATTAAGAGCCACCTGCTTCGGTTTGGATTCATGTCCAGCTATAATGTTTGGACCAAGCACGGAGAAGAAGGGGTTATGATGGAAGACGGCGATGAAGAAGAAGATAATGATGAGCAGTACCGATCTATGTTCTCTGAATGCGATGATACCGCAATGGACGACAATGAAGAAGAAGGAGGTGAAGAACAGGCATCAGATGATCCTGTTGATGATGATCTTCGTCGGGCCATTTCTGATGCAAGAAGAGAGCGTAGTACGGATAAGGAGAGGTTGCGGTTCGACAAGATGTTAGAGGACCACCACAAATTGTTGTACCCAGGTTGTGAAGATGGGCATAGAAAGCTGGGTAGCATATTGGAATTGCTGAAATGGAAGGCGAGAGGTCGGTGTGACTGACTCGGGATTTGAGAAATTGATGATAATATTAAAGAAGTCTGTTTCCAAGAAATAATGAATTGCCCGTCGGTACATATGAAGCAAAGAAGCTTGTCTGCCCTCTAGGATTAGATGTGCAGAAGATACATGCATGCATTAATGACTGTATCCTCTACCGCGGTGAGAAGTACGAGAATTTGAATAAATGTCCGATATGTGGTGCATTGCGGTATAAGATCAGAAAAGATGACCCTGGTGATGTTGAGGGCGAGCCACCCAGGAAGAGGGTTCATGGGAAGGTGATGTGGTATGCTCCAATAATACCACGGTTGAAACGTTTGTTCAGAAACAAAGAGCATGCCAAGTTGTTGCGATGGCACATGGAAGAACGTAAGAAAGACGCGATGTTGAGGCACCCCGCTGATGGTCGGCGGTGGAGAAACATCGGGAGAGAGTTCCCGGATTTTGCGGGTGAGGCAAGGAACTTATACTTTGGTCTAAGTACAGATGGCATGAATCCTTTTGGGGAGCAGAGCTGCGGTCCACAGCACCTGTCCCGTGACTCTATGTATCTACAACCTTCCTCCTTGGTTGTGCATGAAGCGGAAGTTCATTATGATGCCAGTGCTTATCCAAGGCCCAAAGCAACCGGGCAACGACATTGATGTGTACCTAAGGCCATTAGTCGATGAACTTTTGGAGTTGTGCGCCAAACCAGGTGTACGTGTGTGGGATGAGCACACCGAGCAAGAATTTGACCTACGAGCGTTGCTATTCGTAACCATCAATGATTGGCCTGCTCTCGGTAACATTTCGGGACAGACAAACAAAGGATACAATGCATGCACACACTTGCTTAGATGAGACTGAAAGTAAATATTTGGGAAAAAGCGAGAAAAGTTGTGTACCCGTTCAATCGTCGTTTCCTTCCGCGCAAGCATCCCTTAAGGAAAAAAGGCAAGCATTTCGATGGCGAGGCAGACCGCCGTCCGAAGCCTGTCCCCCGTAGTGGTGCTGATATATTTGACATGGTCAAGGATTTAAATGTTATCTTTGGAAAGGGTCCAGGCAGTCAACCTGTTCCGAAAGATGATGACGGACACGCGCCCATGTGGAAGAAGAAATCTATTTTTTGGGAGCTAGAATATTGGAAAGTCCTGGAAGTCCGCTCTGCAATCGACGTGATGCACCTGACCAAGAATCTTTGTGTGAATATTCTAGGTTTTCTGGGCGTGTAATGAAAGACAAAAGATACACCAGAAGCACGGGAGGACCAGGAACTTCATAAAGGACGAAACGGCAATCATCCAGGGCAGTTTGTAGGGCCTGCCAGCGACGCTCTTACCAAACAAGAGAAGGAGATCTTTTTTGAAGCCCTATTCAGTATCAAGGTTCCGTCTGGTTTCTCGTAGAATATAAAGGGGATAGTAAATATGAAGGAGAAAAAATTCTAGAACCTGAAGTCCCATGACTGTCACGTGCTTATGACACAATTGCTTCCGGCTGCATTGAGGGGACTTCTACCAGGTTACCATCTTCAAACATATGTACATTCCAAGGGTACGAGATAAATGGGAATACATTTTACACGATCGACCAAGATAAAAAGAGCACCAACCAAAACAGCGGTGTCCGCTTCGATGCAAAAGACGAGAATGGGCAGACCACCACATATTATGGATACATAGAGGAGATATGGGAACTTTACTATGGTCCCACTTTTAAGGTCCCTTTGTTTCGGTGCAAATGGGTGAAGCTCAGCGCTATACATATTGACGATAAGTACGGTATGATAACAGTGGATCCCAACAATCTTGCGTACCTGGATGAGCCATTTGTCCTAGCTAGCGAGGTGGCTCAAGTTTTCTACGTGAAGAACATGTCTAGCAAATCAAGAAAAAGAAATCAACAAAAGAATACATCAACCGAGGAGCCAAAGCGCCACATAGTTCTTTCGGGGAAAAGAAACATCGTGGGAGTGGATGACAAGACGGACATGTCGGAAGATTATAATAAGTTTAAAGAAATTCCGCCCTTCACGGTGAAAATTGACCCAAGCATCTTGCTAAATGATGAAGATTCTCCATGGCTACGGCGTAGAAGATCACAACACTAGATGGTGATGTAATAATGTATTCTTCATATATAGTTCCCAAGACAATCTCTACATTTATGTAATAATGAGAACCCTTTCCCCAATACTGTTAGAGGAGACGGAGTCTTTCACGGGCTTTCATGGAAATTTTTCCGAGGAGCAGCTTCCGAAGATGCCGTAGGGCGTGTGCACCAACGACATCTTCGAGAAGCTGCGCCACGGGAGATTTCCCAACCCTTTCCTTCATCCATGGGAATGAAACTGTGCTTGGCTTGTTGATCTGCTTGGCAAGGGTATCGATGCTCCTTTTATAGGCACGGCACCGCTTCTACTTTGTCTTGTTCCTTCGACAGGGCGTCGTGCGCTACATGCTTTATCTCATCGAGCAGTGCGTCCACCCACGCGTCCTTATCCTCGCCGACAGCTTTAGTCCCGGTTGCAGCCACCAACCGTGACAAAAGGTTACCGACACATCCTTATTCGCCGACGGCTTTAGTCGCGGTTGCAGCCACCAACCGTGACAAAAGGCCCTCCTAGATAAGCCTCCCCGATCTTTTGTCCCGGTTTGAGCCTCCACCCGGGATGAAAGTTTCGCGCGCCACTTCGTTCCCGCCTATTTTCTTCCCGCATTCCCGCCATTTTTCCACTATATATATGTAGGCTTGCACTCATATCTGCAAACCTCATCACTCTCTCCCATGGCTTCCATCATATGTCTAACACCCCGGGAGGCGGAGGCGCTTTGCGCCTCGAACTACCCCTGCCCGCCCGGCTACCGCGTCCCGACTGGCTGGTTGCTGAGCGTCGGAGGCGTACCGGTCCCTCCTATCCCTCTAGGTGTGCCACGCGAGATGGCATCACGAACCACTACTATTTCGAGCTCACGCCTGAGCAGCGGAGGAATCCCCAGTGGCATCCCGACTACAGCCCGACTTGGGACAGCTTCTTCATCAACTGCTCGTTGGGGAACTGCGTCCTTCACTGGCGCATCAACTGCTCGTCGCGCTCAGCGGTGCCGGCGACGGTCCTCGTCGTCGACGAGGCACGGCGGTGGCGCGAGGAACTCCGCCTCCTCTAGCGATTCAACATCCGGGAAGTTCATGTCGCGCCCTGGCCGCCGAAAGCGCCACGCCGCTGCGTCGTAAGCGCGCGCCGCCAGCTCCGGCGTGTTGTACGTGCCGAGGGTGAGGCGGAAGCCACCGGCGCGTATCTCGGCGGTGAACCTACCGCTCGGACGCACTCGAACGCCACGGAAACCGGACGCCCCTCGACGACGTGGAGGCATCCCGGAGATGAATGAGCGGAGGCGGTGGCGACGTGTGGTTGCGCCCGCACTCGTCGCTCTATATAGCGCACGCGGGGCATGACACGTGTAAGCCACGGCTACACACGTCGCACGCCGGCGTCGGCGGGGCGAGGCACGTGGAAGCGGTTGCTACACGTCGCACGCCGGCGTCGGCGGGGCGAGGCACGTGGAAGCGGTGGCTACACATCGCACGCCGGCGTCGGCGGGGCGAGGCACGTGGAAGCGGTGGCTACACGTCGCACGCCGGCGTCGGCGGGGCGAGGCACGTGGAAGCGGTGGCTACACGTCGCACGACGGCGTCGACGGGTAAGCGACACGTGTGGCACGGCGGTGAAACGTTTGATATGATGCAAGATGCAAATAGTTATATGGATGTCATATTCATGTTCATTGGATTTTTCTGATCAATTTTCATATATAAAACTTTTCTATTTGAGTTACCATTTAAAAGTTATTGAAATAACAGTTTTATTAAGTTAAAATAGATAAAGCAGGGTTTATTTTTAAAACAGAAAAAAAAACAGCTCCAGGGACTGATCCGCGTCCAACGGCTCCAGGCCGTTGGATTCAAACGGCCGGAGCCGTTGGATGCACTTGGCGCGGATCAGCCGCCACCCCCTCCCACCCCCTTTTGTCGCGGGTCGTGCCACGGCCCGCGATAGAGACCCACCCTTTTATCGCGGGTGGTGGCACCACCCGCGATAAAAGGGGTGCCTTTTATCGCGGGCCGTGGCACGACCCGCGACAAAAGGGTCCAGGTATAAATACCTAGCGCCGCGGGCGGAGCCCCCACCCGCGACACCCGGAGGCCAACACTTAGCAAAATTCACGCCGCCAGGCTGCCGGATTTTTCCGTGCCGCCGCCATCGCCGCCGTCGATCTGCCGCGCTCGTCCGTGCCGTCGCTGCCGTCGATCTGCGCGCCGCGCCCGTCCGCGCCGTCTCGAGCTCCTCTGCCGCGCGCGCCGCCCTCTGCTGCGTGCGACCTCGATCTGCCGCGTGCGCGCCGCCGGTGCCGCCGTGCCGCCCCCGCCGTGCGGCCCCCCGCCGCCGCCCTGTGCCGTGCCGCCCCCGCCGCCGCGCCGCCGCGCCCCCTCCGCCCACTGCGCGCAGGTAGCAACCGCCGTCCGCCGGCCCTCTTTTTTTTAATTTTTTTGAGTTAGTTAGTTAATTAGTTAGTTAGTTAATTAGTTAGTTCAAATTTTAGTATGTTAGTTTAAATTTTGTTGTACAAATTTTGTAGTTAGATAATTAGTTAGTTCAAATTTTGTTGTAAGTATTTTGTTGTAATTAGTTAGTTTAATTTTTTTGTAAAAAATTTGTAGTTTAAATTTTGTTGTACAAATTTTGTAGTTAGATAATTAGTTAGTTCAAATTTTGTTGTAAGTATTTTTTTGTAATTAGTTAGTTTAATTTTTTTGTAAAAAATTTGTGGTTTAAATTTTGTTGTAACCGCCGACACCCCTCTCGCAAACACCCGGCGAGACCCCTCTCGCAAACAACCGACGTCGACTCCCTCCCCTCGCAAAAACCCGTCGCCGACACCCTCCCCTCTCGCAAACACGCGCCCTCTCCCTCTCGCAAACACGCACCGACACCCCTCTCCCTCTCGCAAACAGGCGCACTCTCCCTCTCGCAAACACGCGCCCTCTCCCTCTCGCAAACACGCGCCGACACCCCTCTCCCTCTCGCAAACACGCGCACTCTCTCTCTCGCAAACACGCGCGGACACCCCTCTCCCTCTCGCAAACACGCGCCGCCGAGACCCTCTCCCTCTCGCAAACACGCATCGCCGACACCCTCTCCCTCTCGCAAACACGTGAGCATTGTCGAGATCCTCTACCTGACGCGCCCTCTTCTCCCTGCTCCACGCCGAGACTTCCCCTCCTTGAGCCTACCCCATCTGTGTTTACGGTTAGGGTTTGGTTAGTGTTTGATTAGGGTTAGGGTTAGAACATGTACTTATCGATTTAATTCTTTTGCAGAAACAATGGATCCATTCGAATGGGACTTGGAACAGGAAGACATTTTCGCGAACATAATCCGCGATGGTACAGAAGCCGACCGAGAAGACCGCGACTCCGGTGATGGAGAAGCAGGCGGCTCCGGTCATGGAGAAGCCGACGGCTCCGGTGATGGAGAAGCCGACGGCTCCGGTGATGGAGAAGCCGACGGCTCCGGTCATGACGAGGTATACGATTAGTATAGAGGCATTAATGGAATTCTATATGTACATATGTATATAAATTAATTAATTTTTATTCTCTTAGGCCTCCGAAGATAAGTTTGAGAAACGAGGCCCGGCAAAGAAGTTGGGCAAAAAAGACCACTTCGCAATTGAAGCTATATCACCGGAAGGCCAACCGGTGGCACCCGCGAGTGTCGGAGTGACATTTGAAAATCAGTGTGGAGTTGTGGTTAGAGATCGTCTCCCGATCACTATTAGAGAATGAAACAAGACCAAGAATGTGTCCGAAAGTTAGGTTGCCGATAGGTACAAAGACACACTTTTTGGCGACCTCATGGCACATTTCACTTTGCCAGATTTGGGATCGGAGTCTGAGAATGCTAAGCGAGAGGCGCTAGTGAAGAAATGGGCTCTTAAGAAGATGGGGGAACTTTTCCGGGCGTATAAGAACCGGTTATGGAAAGCTTATAAGACCGAGAAGAAGCCTCCATTATTCGAGAACTATCTAGCGAAGCAGGAGCATAATTGAGAAGAATTTGTGAAGTACAAAGAATCAGAGGAGGCTGTGAACCTGTCCAAGAAAAACAAGAAGAATGCAAGCGAAAAGAAATATCACCATCATACGGGGCGAGGGGGCTACGAAGTAGCCATGCGTAAGTGGGATGCACAAGAGGCTGAGATGGACTGAATGGGATCACTCCAGAACCCACGCGAGAAGGATGGGACATTAGGGCTCAAAATTGGTTCCTCGCGCATGGTTGTGAGTATGACATGAAGACAGGGAACATTGTTGAAAGTGACAGCAGGGTTAGGGTACCCAGGGAAAATGGATTGCCGTGACGACAGATATAAAGGCGGGAAAACTAAAGTTTGCTCCCGATAGAGAGAAAGACTTGCCGACGCTTGTCCTCGGTAATCCCGAGAAGGGAGGACGAACAAGAGGCTTCGGCCCTAGTGTTCCGTGGTCGCTTGGGTTTCCGGCCGACACGGAGACTTATAGAAGCCGAGCGAGAGCTAAACAACGCGAGCTGGAGGTGCAGAATGACCGGATGGCCGAGTTCCAACGCCGACTTGACCAGCAGCAGCGGGAGATTCAGCAGCGAGCGGCTGGAGATAAATGAACTAAAAGGACAGCGCCAGCCAGATAATACCGCTGGCATATCTCAGCGACGAGACAGCAGCGTGGCCGACTCGGAGGCCCCTCCTAAACGAATGATAGATGGCGGTCCTGGCGACCCCGTGGATGGAATCAAGGAGCAAACACCTTGTGATCTCCATGAGGTATTCAGGAACATGTCTGTTAAGGTGGCGGTCGGCTATATATGTCTTACCTGCATTTGGACCTGAAGGTGAGCCGGCAACATGGCATGGCAATGAGATTCCAGCTGGCTATGCTCGTGTCGGGGTGGATTCAGTTCTACCGTCGTGGGAGACATTGGAGCTCCGAGTTCCTCGGAGGTGATGGGGGGTTACACTCGGAGAGGTGCTTGGGAGAAATCATTCTCCGGGAAAAGAAGAACATCGGGCTGCCGGGGTGGGTAGCCCCTAGTACCCGATCGTCCCGAGTCACCATCACCTCCTTCGGGTGATCGCGAGGCCACCATCACCTCCTCCTACCGATCACATGTCACCACCATCACCCCATGGGTACGACGTCGACCACGACATCTGTAGTCCATCTCCATCTCCAGCGCCGCCGCCTCCGCCCACTAAGACTCGGAATGCACCCAACCGGAAGCGTTTCAAGAGTCCTGTCCGCAAGATGTCGCCCCTCCCAAAAGTACCAAAGGTTCCTCCCCCCGTCCTTACGATCGTACTGTCGAGGAAAATGAGGCCATTGTTGCGAAATACAACTATGAGTTTTTTCATAAGCCAAAACCTCCAGCGCCGAGCCATACACCGAGAAGCAAATAGCATATGCTACTTCTTTTCCGAACACACCATCGCAATATGACTTACACGAGAAGAAGGATGACTATACACGCCACCTTGCGAGGGTAATTGATGACAAAGGCGAATGAAAAGGCTAAGAAGAACAAGGATGACAAGGCTAAGAAGAAGGATATTGCTAGCACGAGCAAATCATCGGCTAGAAGTGCAGCCGAGAAGAAGTCAAGTTCAATAAGTGCACCCCTCAAGGCCAAGCAAACGACAAAAGGCAAAAAAAGAAAGGAAGTTCCCCTGCTCGGAGATCAGCGCAAACAATCGATCCCAGCACTCAAAGTGTTTAATGTTCCCAAGGTGTACCAGGAACAGGGTGGTTTCGATATGGAAGAAGCTGCAAAGCTAGCGACTGCCTGTGACGTTACCATGGAGGAATTGATGTTTGCAGCAGATGCTGCACTACCCACTGCTGATATAGCTCCTAAATTTGTCTACGGGGCTGACTTGGTCAGCAGAGAGCAGCTGCATAAACTGCCAACACATATGCGGAATTTGCATCAGTGGTACCTTGATGCATGCAAGGAGAACATAAGGTACGTCGTGGCGACTATACCATGGGAATATTACTACCGAAAGGAGGAGATCCATATTGAGATGAATGAACTCTGGCAGTTATTCAATTTAGAAGCCCTCGACAAATCTCTCATGAGTTGCTATTGCTTGTAAGTTGTTAACTACATATAAGTTCATTTTCATTCAGTTCATGTTTGTATTCATTGCATATACTCATTATATCTTATGTGTGTTCTATTATGCAGACTGAAGATCAGTGAATGCAAAAGTACGAATATTATAAATATTGGGTTTGTTGACCCAGATAAAATACATGTTGAAACGGTAAAGCATAAAGGCCAAGAAACGGGGGAAACCTACTAAGGTTTTTGGGGGAGCAATATTTCGTGATTCAATATTGTTTCCTTACAACTACGAGTGAGAGTCTTAATGATCTTTTATGCACATTCAATTTTTCTTACTCGATGTTAAGTGTAATTCCTGACGTATATACATAACATGTGCAGCTTCCACTGGATTCTACTAGACATTCAACCTGATAAGGGAATAGTTGAAGTAAGAGACCCACTGAGTAGAGGCCTGGACGTGTTCCGCGACTTGCAGAAGTTGCTCCAAGTGTAATTTCCTTCATCGCCGCGCTATATCTTTCATGAGATCACTACAAGAAAAGTTCTGATAGACAACGTCTCAAAATCGTCCGCTAAGG
>NC_061513.1:354022754-354041967 GCF_022539505.1 Lolium rigidum | reverse complement strand
TACTTGAGCCAACCACTATGCCATTTGTGTCCACCATACCTACCTATACTACATGGTATTTTCCCGCCATTCCAAAGTAAATTGCTTGAGTGCTACCTTTAAAATTCCATCATTCACCTTTGCAATATATAGCTCATGGGACAAATAGCTTAAAAACTATTGTGGTATTGAATATGTAATTATGCACTTTATCTCTTATTAAGTTGCTTGTTGTGCGATAACCATGTTTACTGGGGAACGCCATCAACTCATTGTTGAATTTCATGTGAGTTGCTATGCATGTTCGTCTTGTCTGAAGTAAGGGCGATCTACACTGAGTTGAATGGTTTGAGCATGCATATTGTGAGAGAAGAACATTGGGCCGCTAACTAAAGCCATGATTCATGGTGGAAGTTTCAGTTTTGGACAAATATCCTCAAATCTCTAATGAGAAAAGAATTAATTGTTGTCAAATGCTTAAAGCATTAAAAGAGGAGTCCATTATCTATTGTCTATGTTGTCCCGGTATGGATGTCTAAGTTGAGAATAATCAAAAGCGAGAAATCCAAATGCGAGCTTTCTCCTTAGACCTTTGTACAGGCGGCATAGAGGTACCCCTTTGTGAAACTTGGTTAAAGCATATGTATTGCGGTGATAATCCAGGTAGTCCAAGCTAATTAGGACAAGGTGCGAGCACTATTAGTACACTATGCATGAGGCTTGCAACTTATAAGATATAATTTACATGATGCATATGCTTTATTACTACCGTTGACAAAATTGTTTCATGTTTTCAAAATCAAAGCTCTAGCACAAATATAGCAATCGATGCTTTTCCTCTATGAGGACCATTCTTTTACTTTCAATGTTGAGTCAGTTCACCTATTTCCCTCCACCTCAAGAAGCAAACACTTGTGTGAACTGTGCATTGATTCCTACATACTTGCTTATTGCACTTATTATATTACTCTATGTTGACAATATCCATGAGATATACATGTTACAAGTTGAAAGCAACCGCTGAAACTTAATCTTCTTTTGTGTTGCTTCAATACCTTTACTTTGAATTATTGCTTTATGAGTTAACTCTTATGCAAGACTTATTGATGCTTGTCTTGAAGTGCTATTCATGAAAAGTCTTTGCTTTATGATTCACTTGTTTACTCATGTCATACACATTGTTTTGATCGCTGCATTCTCTACATATGCTTTACAAATAGTATGATCAAGTTTATGATGGCATGTCACTCCGGAAATTATCTTTGTTATCGTTTTACCCGCTCGGGACGAGCGAACTAAGCTTGGGGATGCTGATACGTCTCCAACGTATCGATAATTTCTTGTGTTCCATGCCACATTATTGATGTTATCTACATGTTTTATGCACACTTTATATCATATTCGTGCATTTTCCGGAACTAACCTATTAACAAGATGCCGAAGTGCCGATTCGTTGTTTTCGCTGTTTTTGGTTTCGAAATCCTAGTAAAGAAATATTCTCGGAATTGGACGAAATAAAAGCCCGGAGGCCTATTTTCTCACGAAGCTTCCGGAAGACCGAAGACGAGACGGAGAGGGGCCACGGGGTGGCCAAACCCTAGGGCGGCGCGGCCCCACCCCCGGCCGCGCCGGCCTATGGTCCGGGCCCCCGTGCCGCCTCTCGACTTGCCCTTCCGCCTACTTAAAGCCTCCGTGACGAAACCCCCGAGTACCGAGAGCCACGATACGGAAAACATTACCGAGACGCCGTCGCCGCCGATCCCATCTCGGGGGATCCTCGGAGATCGCCTCCGGCACCCTGCCGGAGAGGGGAATCATCTCCCGGAGGACTCTACACCGCCATGGTCGCCTCCGGAGTGATGAGTGAGTAGTCTACCCCTGGACTATGGGTCCATAGCAGTAGCTAGATGGTTGTCTTCTCCCCATTGTGCTATCATTGTCGGATCTTGTGAGCTGCCTATCATGATCAAGATCATCTATATGTAATTCTATATGTTGCGTTTGTTGGGATCCGATGAATAGAGAATACTTGTTATGTTGATTATCAAAGTTATGCTTATGTGTTGTTTATGATCTTGCATGCTCTCCGTTTCTAGTAGAGGCTCGGCCAAGTTTTTACTTTTAACTCCAAGAGGGAGTACTTATGCTCGATAGTGGGTTCATGCCCGCATTGACACCGGACGAGTGACGTAAAGTTCTAAGGTTGTGTTGTGCTGTTGCCACTAGGGATAAAACATTGATGCTATGTCTAAGGATGTAGTTGTTGATTACATTACGCACCATACTTAATGCAATTGTCTGTTGCTTGCAACTTAATACTCGGAGGGGGTTCGGATGATAACTCTGAAGGTGGACTTTTTAGGCATAGATGCGGTTGGATGGCGGTCTATGTACTTTGTCGTAATGCCCAATTAAATCTCACTATACTCATCATGATATGTATGTGCATGGTCATGCTCTCTTTATTTGTCAATTGCCCAACCGTAATTTGTTCACCCAACATGCTTGTTCGTCTTATGGGAGAGACACCTCTAGTGAACTCGTGGACCCCGGTCCAATTCTCTTTACTCGAAATACAATCTACTCGCAATACTTGTTTTTACTGTTTTCTCTGCAAACAATCATCTTCCACACAATACGGTTAATCCTTTGTTACAGCAAGCCGGTGAGATTGACAACCTCACTGTTTCGTTGGGGCAAAGTAGCTTGGTTGTGTTGTGCAGGTTCCACGTTGGCGCCGAAATCTCTGGTGTTGCACCGCACTACATCCCGCCGCCATCAACCTTCAACGTGCTTCTTGGCTCCTCCTGGTTCGATAAACCTTGGTTTCTTCCTGAGGGAAAACTTGCTGCTGTGCGCATCATACCTTCCTCTTGGGGTTGCCCAACGAACGTGTGAAATACACGCCATCACCGGCCGTCGGCTATGGTGGTACGGCCGGACTCTGCAGAGCGTCATGGACTACATCACGGCCGGCGATATCCCCCGCCTGCGCTACCCTCAGTTCGAGCCACGAGCGCCGCCCGACGACAGCGACGACAGCAGCGACGACGACGGCGGCAACTTAGAAGGCGACGACTACCAGTACAACGGCGGAGGCTATGAAGACTACGAGTATGCATATTATACGCCTAGGCAGGAGTATGACTAAATCACTCCAAATTTCCTGTATGCAGGAGTATGACTGAATCACTCCAAATTTCATGTATCATTAGTGCTATCTCGAGTCAATTGAATCATTCGAAAATGGACACCAAACACATCACGGGTAATATAATTCACATGATCCATTCAACAAAGTTTGGTACAATAAATTATTACATATCATTTCTTTCCTTGTGTCCCTGCTTGCTTACGATTGTGCCGTATCCATGGAGCATCCTCATCATTTAACTTAATGCTTGGGTCGGTGTTCACTTTGAAGGGCGGAATTTCAGCAAACATATTATAATCTTCCGACATGTCCGTCTTGTCCTCCACTCCCACGATGTTTCTTTTCCCCGAAAGAACAATGTGGCGCTTTGGATCATCGCATGATGTACCGATCGTTTTCTTATCTTTCCGTTTCCTCGGTTTGCTACTCATGTCCTTCACATAGAAAACCTGAGCGACATCTTTCGCTAGGACGAATGGTTCGTCAAGGTAACCAAGATTGTTGAAATCCACCATTGTCATTCCGTATTGCTGGTCCACCTTTACCCCACCTCCCGTTAGCTTGAACCATTTGCACCGGAACAAAGGGACCCTAAAGGAGGGTCCATAGTCAAGTTCCCATATCTCCTCTATGTAACCATAATATGTGACCTTTTGCCCATTCTCGGTTGCTGCATCAAAGCGGACACCACTGTTTTGGTTGGTGCTCTTTTTATCTTGGGCAATCGTGTAAAATGTATTCCCATTTATCTCGTACCCTTGGAAAGTCGTTATAGTCGAAGATGGTGTCTTGGCCAACATGTACAGCTGATCTACAACATGATCGTCATTCGTTAAATGTTTTCTCAACCAACTGCCGAAAGTCTTCATGTGGGCCTTCCTAATCCAGGATTCAGGCTTCCCAGGGTTGTCCGAGCGTAAAATATTCTTGTGTTTCTCAAAGTACGGAGCCACCAAGCTGGAATTGGTCAGAACCGTGTGGTGTGCTTCGATCGGAGAATGGCCGTCCATACATATCGTTGATTTCCTTCCGATCGTGTCTTTTCCACTTAGTCTCCCCTCGTGCCGCGATCGAGGAAGACCAATCGGCTTAAGGTCAGGAACAAAGTCAACACAAAACTCAATTACCTCCTCATTTCCATAGCCCTTGGCGATGCTTCCTTCTGGCCTAGCACGGTTACGAACATATTTCTTTAATATTCCCATGAATCTCTCGAAGGGGAACATATTGTGTAGAAATACAGGACCGAGAATGGAAATCTCATCGACTAGGTGAACCAGGAGGTGCGTCATAATATTGAAGAAGGATGGCGGGAACACCAACTCGAAACTGACAGGACATTGGATCACATCGTTCTGTAACCGTGGTAGAACTTCTGGATTGATTACCTTCTCGAGAGATTGCATTGAGGAATGCACATAGCTTCACAATGGCTACTCGAACATTTTCCGGCAGGAGCCCCTCAAAGCAATCGGAAGCAATTGCGTCATAATCACGTGGCGGTCGTGAGACTTCAGGTTTTGGAACTTTTTCTCCGCCATGTTTATTATTCCCTTTATATTGGACGAGAATCCGGACGGGACCTTCATACTGCTCGGGCATTCAAAAAAGATGACCTTCTCTTCTTTGGTCGGAGCGTAGCCGGCACAACCTTGAAACCGTTCGGATGCCGGTCATCGGGGTCTTTCAAACTTTGCCGGTCCCGCCGTGCTTCCTTTGTATCATTTGACTTCCCATACACGCCCAAGAAGCTTAGGAGGTTCACGCAAATATTCTTCGTAACGTGCATCACGTCGATTGCGGAGCGGACTTCTAGGACTTTCCAATATTCTAGCTCCCGAATATAGATTTCTTCTTCCACATGGCTGCGTGCCCGTCAGCTCCCTTCGGAACTGATTGTCCGCCAGGACCCTTTCCAAAGATGACTTTCAAATCCTTGACCATATCAAATACCTCAGCACCAAGTGTGTTCCGCGAGGCTTCGGCCGGTGATCTGCCTTGCCGTTGTAATGCTTGCCTTTCTTTCTTATCGGATGACCTTTCGGAAGAAATCGACGATGCCCAAGGTACACGTTCTTCTTACAATTTGGCAAATGTACACTTTCAGTCTCATGTAAGCAGTGCGTGCATGCATTGTATGCCTTATTTGACAGTCCCGAAAGGTTACTAAGAGCAGGCCAATCGTTGATGGTTACGAAAAGCAACGCTCGTAGGTCAAATTCCTCTTCTTTGTGCTCATCCCACACACGGACACCAGGTCTGCCCCACAGACTGTAAAAGTTCATCAACTAATGGCCTTAGGTACACATCGATGTCGTTGCCGGGTTGCTTCGGACCTTGGATGAGCACCGGCATCATAATGAACTTCCGCTTCATGCACAACCAAGGAGGAAGGTTGTAGATGCATAGAGTCACAGAGCCAGGTGCTATGGCCGGAGCTCGCTCGCCAAAAGGATTCATGCCATCCGTACTTAGACCAAATCTTATGTTCCTTGCGTCGGCTGCAAAATCTTTGATCTCTCTGTCGATCTTTCTCCGGTTCGTTTCATCCGCGGGGTGTCTCAACTCCCCGTCCGACTTACGGTCCTCTTTGTGCCATCGCAACAACTTGGCATGCTCTTTGTTCCCGAACGGACGTTTCAACCGTGGTATTATAGGAGCATACCACATCACCTTGGCGGGAACCCTCTTCCTGGGTTTCCGGCCCTCAACATCGTCACCGGGGTCATCGCCTCGATCTTATAACGCAATGCGAGTGCATACCGGGCATTCATTCAAATTCTCGTATTCACCGCGGTAGAGGATGCGATCGTTGATGCATGCATGTATCTTCGTAACCTCTAAACCTAGAGGGCAGACAACCTTCTTTGCTTCGTACGTACCGGCGGGCAACTCGTTATTCTTTGGAAACATATTCTTCAACATTTTCAGCAAGTTTTCAAATGCCGAGTCAGCTACACCTGCCTGTGCCTTCCATTTCAGCAAATCCAGTGTGCAGCCCAGCTTTTTCAGACCATCATCGCATCCGGAGTACAGCGCCTTCCCGTGATCCTCTAACATGCGATCCAAATTCTCCCTCTCCTTTTCAGTTTCGCAGCGTCTCCGTGCATCAGCAATGGTCCGACCAAGATCATCAACGGGATCATCACGTGCCTCTTCTTCACCTTCCCCTTCACCTTCCCCTTCACCTTCAGCATCCTCCATGAAAGTATCACCGAAATGAGCAAGATAGCTTTCATCGATGAAATCATCCCCTTCTTCATCTTCTTCCATTATAACCCCTCTTTCTCCATGCTTGGTCCAACAATTATAGCTTGGCATGAAACCGTCCGAAGCAGGTGCATGTGAACATCTCTTGAGGAAGAGTAACCCTTCTGATTCTTACGGTTAACACATGGACGAGATAACAAAACCCCCACGCTTGTTCGCATTAGCCACTACGAGGAAATCTTTCAAACCCGTACTGAACTCGCCGGAGAGTCGGTTACCGTACATCCATTGCCGATTCATCTGCATTATTATAATATAAAATATATAATTAACCATCATGCATTTGTTAAACTAACTAGCTACAAACAATATAAATTAAACAATGAACTACACACATGCATATTTTATCAATGACACATCAAAGGTTCAAGTTGCTAACCGCGATCGAGGAGGAAAAAATAAATGAGAAAGCTCAAGTGTGGCTCCAACACTTCATATCATGTTTGTTTCATGCTCTTGGGGCATTTCATCAAACACCTTATGTGCATAAGAGGAACCAAAAGCAAACCTAACACTCACTTGTGAAGTTTGTGAAGAGAATGGCTCCAAATGGCTAAGTGTTGGCTGCTGGATGGGTATATATAGGGGAGGGGCTTTAGTCCCGGTTGGCCTGGCCAACCGCGACTAAAGGCCTTCGTAGTCGCGGTTGGCCTGGCCAACCGCGACTAAAGCCCCCCACGTGCACCAGCTGGCCACCGTGCGCCCTGGGCCCAGGCCTTTGGTCGCGTTTCGCCACCCGAACCGCGACTAAAGGTCCCATTAGTCGCGGTTCCGGTAGCTTCGCGACTTATGGTGCTGGACGGAAGCCTGTTTTTTTACCAGTGTCAGTTCTTCTGTTTTATTTTGAAGGAACTAATGTGATGTACGATCGCCATGTCAGTGTTTTCAGCATGTATAAATTTAGGGATTTGCTAGTTCTCAGCTAGTTGAGAAATGAGAACTAACTTCGTGCTCAATTAAGTCCTACACCATTTAATTTGCATCGTGATTCGTGCTAGTTACGAGTGCAACATAAGGAGCAACCTAGAGTTGCAATATAAATTACTTCGGAATCGACTGAGAAATAATCATACCCCTATATAAAATCTAGTAGAGTACAATTTGCAAAAAAGGAAAAAAATCTAGTCGAGTACAGAATAGTGACGCATAGTACAAGTGTACAACGTTTTAAAATCTTTCTCTTTCTGTTTCTTTCTAATCATGAATCGCCATCTAATTGTGTATACCAACTATATATGCCTATATGGCGTGATTGATATGCTGCACCAAAATTGCGATGTGTGGAACATTGGCTGCACGAAAACAGGCTTTGGACCACGCTATGAATGTTGCCAGGTAGGTTGCCTGCACAACAAAATTTTGCACGACAAGAAAAATAAAACAGATGTTTTTTCGCGTGATTAGCCTGTAGGCTATTCTCCTTTTTATATAGTCATCATGTACATATTTAAAAGGAAATGTTAGGTGTGATTACACTAATAAACTTGTGTATCAAGGAAAATACCCTAGCCTTATCGATTTAACTGATTTTATCCTATTTTAACATGTCCCCTCAGTTTGAACCGCTGTGTACAAGATTCAGATTGTGCTTGAATGGTCTACCATTAGTCAGTTGCTGGTTTTGTAAACACATCACCAAGCTGATCTCCAGAGGAGATAAATCTCACATCATATGCTCCCCATGACATCCCACTCTCGCACAAAGTGAAAATTAATTTCAATGTGTTTTGTGCGAGCGTGAAATAGTAGATTGTCAGTTAATAGGTAGTGTTGATGTTGTCACACCAGCGAATCGGTGGCCTCTCATGCTTAACACCCAACTCCTCCAAACAGACTGAATCCAAATAGCCTCAACAGTGCCATTCCCCAATGCCTTATACTACGCATTGGTAATTATCGATTTAGATAATGTGAGCCAGTTCTTAGAGCATCTCCACTCGCGCCCCCCAAACCATCCACCAAATCGCGCCGGATCGAGCGTTTGGGGGACGTGTTTTGTTCGTGCCGCATTTGGGGGACGTCGCTCTCCAGTCGCATCCTCCAAACGCCGCCCCAAACATTAAATAAGGGTTTTTGAAAACACAACCATTTATTAAATATAGGATACATAATGTTTGCGGAGATTGTTTTCAAATTAAAATACAACGAACAATAAAACAACAAATAAATAGTGCTAGATCAATGTGCACAAATACTCAACGAGATCAGCTTTAAGTTGATCGTGAACATCGTTGTCACGAAATAGGCAAAATCTGCAGGCAACTCATGATCAACCGCCGCAAGAGGGCCTTCACACTCATAGGGACCAACATGTGACCTGGCATGATTCTGGCGGTCATCCTCGATGATCATGTTGTGCATGATCACACAAGCCTGCATCACCTCCCACATTTGGTCGTGAGACCAGCTTAGAGCAGGGTACAAACAATTACAAATTGAGCTTGAAGCACACCAAATGCCCGCTCGACATCCTTCCTGCAAGCCTCCTGTCGTGCAGCAAAGTGGAAATTCTTCTGACCTGATGGATTCGAGGTTGTTTTGACAAAAGTGGCCCATTCTGGATATATACCATCGGCTAGAGAATAGCCTTTGGTATATTGGTGGCCATTGATCTCATAGTTGCATGGTGGAGCATGCCCTTCTGCTAGTCTGCTGAACGCCTGAGACTGCTGCAACACGTTGATGTCATTGTGTGATCCGGTCATGCCAAAGAAAGAATACCAAATCCACAGGTCATAATCTGCCACAGCTTCAAGCACCACACTGCAATATCCATGACGCCCTTTGTATATACTTTGCCAATCAAACGTGCAGTTCTTCCATGCCCAGTGCATGCAATCGATGATTCCAAGCATTCCAGGAAATCCTCTGGCAGCATTTTGTGCCATGATCCTTGCAGTCTCTTCCTCAGTTGGCCCTCTGAAGTAGTATTTGCCAAACTTTCCCACCACAGCTCGGTAAAACTTGTACATGCACTCAATGGCAGTAGACTCACTCATGCGAAGGTAGTCGTCCTGTGTATCGGCAGGTGCTCCGTATGCAAGCATCCTCATGGCGGCGGTGCACTTCTAAATCGACGAGAACCCGACATCGCCTACAGAGTCATGCTTGAGCTTGAAGTAGGGGTCGAACTCTCGAACGCCGTGGAGGATATTCATGAACAGACCCTTGCTCATCCTATACCGGCGCCGAAAATTGTCGGCATGTGTTGCATCATCTGCGAAGTAGTCGTTGTGCAGCATGGTATGCCCCTCCATCCTCTGCCGGGGCTTTGACTTCTTTCTCCCCGGCCTTGATCCTCCACGGCGCGGCCTCTTTCTCTTCTCCGCCTCGGCGTTAAGCACGTCCTGGAGGGCCGCGATGATTAGCAAATGCTCCCGGAGGTCGTCGTCCAAGGCTTGCTCGTCCTCCAGCAGTAGGGCAATCATCTCGTCGTCTCTATCCATGTCTGAAGCAAAATCAATGGTTAAAATTGCGCCACGGTAGACGACGCAACGAACAGCGCCCAATCGCGCGTACCTGGCAAGTCGTCGAGCACCTTGTGTGCGCGGAGGTGGGGCGGATTTGACGCCGCGTTCTGGGACGCGCAGGTGAAGCGGCGGCGGCGGGACGACCGGGAGAGTGCTAGCCGTGACGATGGTGTCGACTCTCAGAAGAGATTCAGTCGTCGAAACGGCCGGCAAATCCAGCGGCGGCGGAGGGGTGGGAGGCGCGGGAGGGAAGGAGCGACGAGAAAAAAGGCGCGAACCAACGGTTTATGGAAATAGTCGCCGACATGTGGGAGCCCGCCTCGCTTTTCGTTGTGTCCGGCGTGCCCGGAGCGTCCCCTGTGGGGCGGGGACGACCTCGGGGCGCCGGACACCGTATCGGGGCGCGCCGGACAAAAAGCGGCTTTGGGGGACGCGGCTGGGAATGTTGTTTTGTCCGGCCCGCCCCAAATCCCTTTGGGGGACGCTTTGGGGGACGCGACTAGAGATGCTCTTAGCACTCCAGGATATTAGGTCGGATCCTAGGAAAATTTCAAAACTTTTTGTTGATCGCCTATCCTATGAACATCCTGCCCAACATCTGCGTCAGTAAAAATACTGATAGAGGATGACATGTGATTTTTTAAAGTTCATACATGCAATCAGTGATGACTTTCATGTAACGGAAAATTCGCTTGACGGCTTGCCAATGAGCATATATGGGTTGAGACACGCACCAGCAGACCTTATTTAGTGTAGAAGGGTTTTGGAGGAAGCCTCACACGTATAATGACGTGGGGTTCCGGTGTTTATATAATAGGCCAGAGGCCTAGGGTTTGGGTACAATTACAATATAGTCCTGTTGTAAATACAATATGTGCAATCTAACACCCCCTGCAGTCCCAGCGGAAGGTTCTCGGACACTGAGACTGGACAAAAAGTCGAGGAAGAGCTGACTCGGCAATCCCTTCGTCATGACATACGCAAACTAGTGGGAGGACGGCACATGTAGAACACTGACCTCTCCCAAGGACACCTTCTCGCGGACGAAGTGGATGTCTATCTTGATGTACTTGGTACGTTTATGTTGCACCGGATTCGAGGACATGTAGATGGCGGAGACGTTGTCACAGGAGACAACCGTGGCGAAGCTCATGGGGCGATGAAGTTCCTGGAGCAACTGGCGGAACCAACAACACTCGGCGACCGCGTGGACGACGGCGCGGTACTCAGCCTCTGCAGAGGAACGGGACACGGTGGTCTGTCGCTTGGAGGACCAAGAGATGAGACTATCACCGAAGTAGACGCAGTAACCGGAGGTGGAGCGGCACGAGTCCGGACAACCGGCCCAGTCGGCATCGGAGTAGGCCACAAGAGCGGTCGACGAGGAGGCGTGGAGCTGGAGGCCGAACTCCAGTGTGCCCCGAACATACCGCAGAACACGTTTCACGAGAGCCAAGTGAGACGTGCGCGGAGCATGCATGTGAAGGCAAGCCTGCTGAACAGCGTAGGAGATGTCGGGGCGCGTCAGTGTGAGGTACTGAAGACCGCCCACGATGCTCCTATAGTCGGTGGCGTCGGGGAGGAGCTCGCCGTCGGAAGCGGAGAGCTTCGAGGACGTGTCGACCGGTGTAGGCGAGGGGTGACAGTCAGACATGCCAGCTCACTGTAGAATATCCATAGCATACTGTCGTTGTGATAGAAAGAGACCAGTAGGGGACTGGCTGATCTTCATACCGAGGAAGTAGTGGAGGTCCCCGAGATCAGTCATGGCGAACTCACTATGAAGACGCGCAAGGAGCCCCTCAAGAAAACACGTCGACGAGGCGGTGACGATGATGTCATCGACATAGAGCAGCAAGTACACCGTGTCGGTCTCAGAGTGGAGGACAAACAGAGACGTGTCTGTGGCGGAGGCAACAAATCCCAGAGTGGCGATGTAGGTGGTGAACCGGTTATACCAGGCGCGAGGGGCCTGCTTAAGGCCATACAGGGACTTGTAGAGGCGATAGCCGTGGTCAGGGCGAGAGGCATCAACAAACCCAGGGGGCTGCTGACAGTAGACCACCTCTTCTAGGGTGCAGGAACGCGTTCTTCACATCAAGCTGTCGTATGGGCCAACAGCTGGAAACAACTATGTGCAGAACAAGACGGATCGTAGCAGGCTTGACAACAGGGCTGAAAGTCTCCTCGTAGTCGATGCCGGGGCGCTGGGAGTACCCACGAACAACCCATCGCGCCTTGTTGTGCGCGAGGGTGCCATTCGAGTGGAACTTCTGACGAAAGATTCACTTGCCGGTGACGACGTTGGCACGCGGAGAACGAGGAACGAGTGACCAAGTTTTGTTGTCGACGAGAGCCTGGTACTCAGCGGACATGGCAGCATACCACTGAGGATCCTGCATCGCCTGGCGGAAAGTAGTGGGGACAATGTCGGTGACGGAGTCCACGACGGAGAGGTTGAGCCTATCCACGGGACACACTTGGCGCCCGGAGCGCGTACGCCGAAGGTCGGAGGCCCCACCCGAGGAGGCCGTCGGGGTGGCGGCAGCAGCAGCCATGGCAGGGGCACGGCGGGCGGCGGCAGGAGTTCCTGTCGTGGCTGCCTGCCGCGGCAGAGAAACTGCCGGAATTGCTGCCGTGGCAGCCTGTCGCGGCAGAGAAAACGCCGAATTCTCTGCCGCGGCAGAGGACCTGGCTGGGCGAGGCGGTGTTGAGGCGGGGGCGCTTGAGGCCGTGGCCAGCGCACTCGGGGTCGGCGCTGGTGTGCGCGGGGCCGGTGCAGGAGCTCGCGATGGGAGCACCGGCGGCGTGCCGAAGAGGTCGTCGAGTCAAAGCGCAGCGCAGGCGCGGATGACGAAGCTTCATGCTGAAAAGGAAAGACCGTCTCATCGAAGACAACATGTCACGAGATGAGAACTCTCCCAGTGACATGGTTAAAGCAGTGGTAACCACGATGGTTAGAGGGATAGCCAAGAAAGACACATGCCATGTAACGTGCACTGAGCTTGTGTGGAGCGGTGGACGTGATGTTAGGATAACAAAGACAACCGAAGACACGAAGATCAGTGTATGAGGGAGGACGACCGTGGAGGCATGTGTATGGTACCTGGGATTTGATGGCTGTACTAGGACGTCGATTAAGCAGGTATGTGGCAGTGGCCAGAGCCTCGGCCCAGAGAGGAGCTGGGATGTGAGCCTGGAACATAAGGGTGCACATAGTATCATTAATGGTACGAATGGCACGCTCGGCTTTACCGTTCTGCTGGGAAGTGTATGGGCATGACAGCCGCAGGGAGGTGCCGTGGGTGGTGAGGAGAGTATCAACAATCTTGTTGAGGAACTCGGTACCGTTGTCTATCTGGAGGGAGCGAATAGTGACACCGAACTGCGTGCGCGTGCAAGCGAAAAAAGTTTCGAGAGTACGTGCAACACATGACTTATTGCAAAGTGGGAAATACCAATAAAAGTGAGAATAGTCGTCGATAATGACAAGGTAATATCGAAAACCAGAGGTACTTATAATTGGAGATGTCCACAAATCACAATGTATCAAATCGAAGATGGCAGTAGACATTGTAGTAGACTGACTGAACGGGAGACGGACGTGCTTGCCAAGCTGACATGCATGACACACCCGAGTACGACTAAATTTATTACACTTGATAAAATCTAGACGCTGAAGATCTGACATGGCATCATGATCAGGATGGCCAAGACGCTGGTGCCATAGCTCGGCGGTGGCGGTGACGACCAAGGCGGTGGAGGAAGAAGGGCGAAAGCTGCTCCTCCCGGGAAAAGTGTAGAGATCTCCGTCACTATTGCAACGAAGGATCACCCGGCGGGTCTTCAGGTCCTTCACAGAGAAACCAAAGGCGTCAAACTCAATGGAACACATATTATCACGAGTAAACTTGTGAACATAAAGCAAATTGCGAATAATGTGCGGTACTAGGAGTACATGATTGAGTCGAAAGACGTGACCAGAAAGTGTGCAGAAAGGAGGTGAAAACAAAAGAGGCAATAGGGATGGTGGTGCCGTCACCCACGGTGACGAAGTGAGGAGTACGAAGAGGGGAGGAACGAGTGAGGTTACCATCATCATTGGTCATGTGCGAGGACGCGCCTGAGTCCATGACCCAACCGCCTTGCTGAAGCGCAAGGTTGTTGAGGGCGGTGATGAGAGTCGAGTTGTCCCACGTGGGCGTCGAGGTAGACGGTGCGGTGGCGGTGTAGGCCTAGGAGCGAGGGCCCAGAATTCCCTGCCCAGAGGAGTGGGCGCGCCACTGGCCAGCTCCCGGGGAGAAGCAGACCCACGGGCCGGCAGGGGCAGGCGTGCGGGCGTTCTGGGTGACCTGGGTGGCGCCTCCACCCTGGCGGCCGCCGGTGCGGCCCTTTTGCTTGCCCGGCTGCTTGCCCTTCTCGGCCCCCGCGCCAGGGGTGGGACCATCACCGCGGCAGCCGGGGCTGGGGCATGGAGGGGCGGAGCCGCGGGCCTGGGCGACGAGGGCGGTGGCGGCGGAGTTGGCCACCGTGTGGCCTGCTGCATCTCCTCCATCAGGAGCATCACCCTGGTGCAGAGGAAGGTGGACAGCTGGTCGGTCATGGAGATGACCGTGGCGGCGGAGGCGAAGCGAGGGCCGAGTCCGCGCAGGGTGTTGAGGACGAGGGCGCGGTCGCTCACGGGAGAGTCGTTGTCGGCGAGCGCATCGGCGATATGCTTCTAGCGGCGACAGTACTCGTGGATGGAGAGGGATCCCTGCACAAGCTGGCGAAAGTCATTGTCAAGGTAGATGGCTTTGTTCGCCTTGTTCGCGGTGAAGAGGTCGCGTGCCGCGAGCCACAGTTGACGCGCGGTCTGATCCCCCGCAAGGATCATGTCCGCGACGTCTTCGTCGATGGCGGCGTGGAGGTGGTTGAGGACCGTGTAGTTGGCAGTGGCCCACTCGGCGTTGGTGGGGGTGGCGGCGACGGTGCCGTCGACGTGGTCGAGCTAGCCGGAGCGGCCGAGAAAAGCTCGCATGTAGATGCACCACTTGGAGTAGTTCCCAGCGGCGAAGGAGAGGATGACGGGGCCGGCATGACGCGGGGGCGCCGCCGGCGGAGATGAGGGCGGCGGGCGCAGCAGCCGCAGTGGCGGCGGAGGTCCCGTCGGTGATGGCGGGGAGCACCATGGCAGCGGAAGGTGGGGTGGAGCTAGGTTTGGCGGCGGCCCGACCTAGGGCGGCGGCGGCTGGAGAGGCGGCAGCGGCGGCTAGGGTTAGGAAGGGGGCGGCAGCGGCTAGGGTAGGACCGAGATTAGTCTGATACCATGTATAGAAGGGTTTTGGGGGAAGCCTCACACGTATAATGACGTGGGGTTCCGGTGTTTATATAATAGACAAGTAGCCTAGGGTTTAAGTACAATTACAATACAGTCATATTGTAAATACAATATGTGCAATCTAACATTTATGGCAAAGGCAATATCTGGTTGTGTCAAGTGAGTTACTACAAGCCACCGATCATAGTTCTGTAACGAAAAGCATCATCAACGGAAAGTGTGTTTCATGTGTCCTTGGATAGTTTGTTTGTGGCACAAAGGGGACTAGAGGTCGAGCTACAATTTTCGATGTTGGTGTCGGTCTTAGAAGGGACAAAACGAAGCTGCAACATACGTTTACTCAAGTGGTCATACCAAGCATGAGGTGACTAGTAGGAAAAGGTGGCGCACGAAAATATGATTCTGTGGCCCACGGGCGGTGCGCTACAGAAACTTAGCCACAAAAATAGGGTTTCTGTGGCGCACCGGACCATGCGCCACAGAATTAAGGTGTTCTGTGGCGCATATGGACCAGCTGCGCCACAGAAATAGGTGCGCCACTGAATTCTATTTTGGTGCGCCACAGAACAATGTACAGGTATACTCGATTTTGTGCTCCCTGGTGTATTATACTGGTTTTATACAGATTTTGTACATAGTAAACAGGTATAATATAGACAGATAGACAGATATAATATGGACACATATAACATAGCAACATTATACATCATCATCACATTACTTAGAGCCCGATCGAGATACATATATAGTGGCAAGTGTCAAATGTTTTGCATACAACTCTTAATTCATACAAATTTCACAATTTCGAGATACAAAGTAGTCTTCATCCGGTTCCTCCTTTGCTCCCTCCTCTCTACCCACCAGGCTCGCTTGCATCGGGGTCTTCATCTGGTTCCTACTATGATTAAAATGGAAGAAAGTGAGACCAACAAGTCCGATGCACAAGAGAAATGGAATAAATGCCTCATACATTGTTGGTCAACACAAATATTAACATTCAGGGATAGCGTAAGTGAGACCAAGTCCGATGCACAAGAGATTGATATTTGTGCTATCTTACCAGGCTCACTTACGCCACCCCCAAGTGTACGGTGACCAAACATTTTAATCATCGGCATTTTGAAAATACCAAAGCAAATGGAATGACAAAATGGAATAAGTGCCTCATACATTGTTGGTCAATACAAATACTATGGTCAGAAACTATAGTTGCAGTATACGCCGCAGTATACTTTGCAGAAGGGCCCCCTTTCCCCGGCCGCCGTTCCGTGAACAGGTCCTTGACGAGACAAAAACGCCGATCTGCCTCTCTGGCGCAGAACCTCGGCAGTCCCAGCCGCCTCCCTTGTGGCCGCGTCTCCTGCGTTCTTCTCCATGGCTGGACCACGATTGGACTCACCAGGGGAATAATGATAATCGCCATCACCACTATCGCCAGACTCCACAGGTGCATAGCAGTTAGCAGCAGATGCCACTTTTCTTCCCTCGCCGTCCAGTGAACGAGTCCTTGATGCAAAGACCGTGCCGGCCTGCCCAGCATTATGCCGGCCCGTGTTCCCGCGCTTCGAGCCATGTGTCCGCGCGCCTGCAGCGCCTTCTTGCCCGGTGAACCAATAGACTGATCGTTGGAATAAGGAAACCGATGACGGCCGGTCGCAAGATTAGATTGCGATCGGCCGTCATCGACTTCCTTAATCCAATGATCAGTCTATTGGTTCACCGGGCAAGAAGGCGAAGAGTGCAGGGCGCGGGAGACACGGCCTGAAGCGCGGCAACAGGGGTCGGCATGATGCTAGGGAGGCCGGCACGGTCTTTGCATCAAGGACTCGGTCACTGGACGGCGAGAGAAGAAAAGTGGCATCTGCTGCGAAGTACTCTACACCTGTGGAGTCTGACGATAGTGGTGATGGCGATTATCATTATTCCCTCGGTGTGTCCAATCGTGGTCCGGCCATGGAGAAAAGCGCAGAGCGCAGGAGACGCGGCCACAAGGGAGGCGGCTGGGACTGGCGTGGTTCTGCGCCGGAGAGGCAGGTCGGCGTTGTTGTCTCGTCAAGGACTCGTTCACGGAACGGCGGCCGGGGAAAGGGGGGTCCGTCTACAAAGTATATTGCGGCATATGGGTGACCAAACATTCTAATCATCGGCACTAAAATGGAAGAAAGAGCCAAGTGGTATCTCAACTAGATATCATATGACTCATACTTTGTTGGTCGAAAGAAATATTAACATTCAGGGATGGGGTCGGCGAGGCCGAGTAGGATGCACAAGAGATTGATATTTGTGCCATCGCACCGGGCTCACCGGCCCCACCCCGAAGTGTACAAGTGACCAAACAATTTAATCATCGGCACTAAAATGGAAGAAAGGCCAATGCAATTAAGAAGTAGCTAGTATGAACTAAATGGAATGCCTCATACTTTGTTGGTCGAAACAAATATTAACATCCAGGGATGGAGTAAGTGAGGCCAGGTAGGATGCACAAGATATTGATATTTGTGCCATCACACCAGGCTCACTTGCTCCACCCCCGAGTGTACGAGTGATCGACCAACCATCTAATCATCGGCAAGTACAAAAACACCAACAAACCAGCAACCATGGTGACATAAGTCAAGATGCTCAAACACACATAGCATGCATGGAGCAGATGCTAAGGGATTATTCATCACTTGGTATATAGACCAAGTGATGCTGGCAAAAGAGAGGCCAATCAAGAACCAAGTAAATCCAAGTAAGTGATAGATATGCCTAAACAAGCAACAACACATAGCATATCCCAGCTAACCGGATGAGACAAGTCTTGGTAGCCAACTTAATCACCTAGCACCACCTAGCCTTTTAAAACCATCAGAAACAGTCCTTTTTCTTCAAAGGATACCACAGTGGCATTCATTTACATGATCCCCTACTGTGGATATCTCAAAGCCAACAAGAAATAGAAATTTATCATTACTCAGTTGAGTTCAAAACAAAGATGGGGTACCATAAGGGATTACTCATCACTTGGTAGTAACCAAGTGATGCTGGCAAGAGAGAGGCCAAGCCTGAGCTAGTCAATCCAGTAGAGATGGATATGCATAAGTAAGCAAGAACACGTAGCCTATCCAAGTTAACCAGATAAAACCAACCTTGACAGCCAACTTAATAACCTAGTATCACCTAGTCTTTTAAACCATCAGAAACTTCCCATTTTATTCAAAGGATACCACAGTGGCATTCATATTGGAGTCTAGCTAATGGAAATCAAGAACTAGTCTTGATCTCCAAATGGTGATTAGAGGGAATTTATTCATCTTAAGAAACATTAGGGACAAATGGGATCATGCAAGGGACTTGGGTCATTTGGATCATAAGGCATCAATTAAGGAGGCAACCAGGGACAAAGGGAAACATTTGATGATCCATATGCTACCAGGGACAAATCAGCAATCTTTTTCCCCACTAATCTAGCTAGAGTCCATAAAAGAAATTCTACTTAAAATAAAGTAGCTCTCTGTTGGTATTGATTACCAACAGGAACTCAAGCCACTACTTGATCTTACTAATTCAACATCTGACTAATTAAGCATAAGCTTATTTAGTTACTGTCAGCCACCGAGAGATTAACAAAAGACAAACAGATAATTAAACCATATAGTTAAATAGGAGAGGCCCAGAATAATAGTACACCCATAAGGTAAAAGCCACATGTGCATGACACTTTGAGCTACCAAGAATAAAGGCCAACATTGAAACTTGAACAGTCACCAGATATTCATGGGTACTTAGGATCAGTAGGGAATTGATAAAGCAGTGAGGAGCAAGCATACCATCAGAAACTGTCCATTTGAGAGAAATAACATTGGGGTAATGTTAAAATGTTTGTCCCCATATTTGGGAGACATTTTTAGTATTGGAGTCTAGCTAATGGAAATCAAGAACTAGTCTTGATCTCCAAATGGTGATTAGAGGGAATTTATTCATCTTAAGCAACATTAGGGACAAATGGGATCATGCAAGGGACTTGGATCATTTGGA
>NC_061513.1:354011391-354022654 GCF_022539505.1 Lolium rigidum | reverse complement strand
TCATATTCGTGCGTTTTACGGAACTAACCTATTAACAAGATGCCGAAGTGCCGCTTCGTTGTTCTCGCTGTTTTTGGTTTCAGAAATCCTAGTAACGAAATATTCTCGGAATTGGACGAAACGAAGACCCAGGGGCCTATGTTGCCACGAACCTTCCAGAAGACCGAAGAGCATACGAAGTGGGGCCACGAGGTGGCCAGACCACAAGGCGGCGCGGCCAAGGGGGGGCCCGCGCCGCCCGTGGTGTGGGCCCTCGTCGCCCCCCGACTCCGCCCTTCCGCCTACTTAAAGCCTCCGTCGCGAAACCCCCGAGGCGAAAAACCACGATACGGAAAACCTTGCGAGACGCCGCCGCCGCCAATCCCATCTCGGGGATTCCGGAGATCTCCTCCGGCACCCCGCCGAGAGGGGATTCATCTCCCGGAGGACTCTACACCGCCATGGTCGCCTCCGGAGTGATGAGTGAGTAGTTCACCCTCGGACTATGAGTCCATAGCGAGTAGCTAGATGGTTGTCTTCTCCTCATTGTGCTTCATTGTTGGATCTTGTGAGCTGCCTAACATGATCAAGATCATCTATCCGTAATACTCTATGTTGTGTTTGTCGGGATCCGATGGATAGAGAATACCATGTTATGTTAATTATCAAGTTATTGCATATGTGTTGTTTATGATCTTGCATGCTCTCCGTTATTAGTAGAGGCTCTGGCCAAGTTGATGCTACTAACTCCAAGAGGGAGTATTTATGCTCGATAGTGGGTTCATGCCTGCATTGACACCTGGGACAGTGATGAGAAAGTTCTAAGGTTGTGCTTGTGCTGTTGCCACTAGGGATAAAACATTGATGCTATGTCCGAGGATGTAGTTATTGATTACATTACGCACCATACTTAATGCAATTGTCTGTTGCTTTGCAACTTAATATTGGAGGGGGTTCGGACGATAACCTGAAGGTGGACTTTTTAGGCATAGATGCAGTTGGATGGCGGTCTATGTACTTTGTCGTAATGCCCAATTAAATCTCACTATACTTATCATGACATGTATGTGCATTGTTATGCCCTCTCTATTTGTCAATTGCCCGACTGTAATTTGTTCACCCAACATGCTTTTATCTTATGGGAGAGACACCTCTAGTGAACTCGTGGACCCCGGTCCATTCTTTTAATACTGAAATACAAATCTGTCGCAATACTTGTTTTTACTATTTTCTCTGCAAACAATCATCTTCCACACAATTCGGTTAATCCTTTGTTACAGCAAGCTCGGTGAGATTGACAACCTCACTTGTTTCGTTGGGGCAAAGTACTTTGGTTGTGTTGTGCAGGTTCCACGTTGGCGCCGGAATCCCTGGTGTTGCGCCGCACTACATCCCGCCGCCATCAACCTTCAACGTGCTTCTTGGCTCCTCCTGGTTCGATAAACCTTGATTTCTTTACGAGGGAAAACTTGCTGCTGTGCGCATCATACCTTCCTCTTGGGGTTGCCCAACGAACGTGTGAAATACATGCCATCAAGCATATTTTCCAGGCGCTCGTTGCGGGGAGATCAAGACACGCTGCAAGGGGAGTCTCCACTTCTCAATCTCTTTACTTTGTTTTTGTCTTGCTTTATTTTATTTACTACTTTGTTTGCTGCACTAAATCAAAATACAAAAAAATTAGTTGCTAGTTTTACTTTATTCGCTATCTTGTTTGCTATATCAAAAACACACAAAAAATTATTTACTTGTTTTACTTTACTTAATATCATGCATGTTTTTATTTCACTAGTTAAGCATAATGGAAAACAACAAAAATATGAGAGATCTTTATGAACTTTATCTTGAATTAGGACATGATGTGTTTGAAGAAAGAATTAAAAAACCCATGGAACTTTATATGCATGCTAATGGGAATGTTATTACTATGGATGCTTTGAACACCATTGTTGCTAATGCTATGGAAAATTCTAAGCTTGGGGAAGCTGGCTCTGATGAGCATGATCTTTTTAGTCCCCCAAGCATTGAGGAGAAAATTTTCTTTTATGATTACAATATGCCTCCTATATATGATGATAGCCACTTTGTTGAATTTGCTCCCACTACAACTAATAAAATTGATTATGCTTACGTGGAGAGTAATAATTTTATGCATGAGACTCATGATAAGAATGCTTTATGTGATAGTTATATTATTGAGTTTGCTCATGATGCTACTGAAAGTTATTATGAGAGAGGAAAATATGGTTGTAGAAATTTTCATGTTACTAAAATGCCTCTCTATGTGCTGAAATTTTTGAAGCTACACTTGTTTTATCTTCCTATGCTTGTTACTTTGCTCTTCATGAACTTGTTTATTTACAAGATTCCTATGCATAGGAAGCATGTTAGACTTAAATTTGTTTTGAATTTGCCTCTTGATGCTCTCTTTTGCTTCAAATATTATTTCTTGCGAGTGCATCATTAAAACTGCTGAGCCCATCTTAATGGCTATAAAGAAAGAACTTCTTGGGAGATAACCCATGTGTTATTTTGCTACAGTACTTTGTTTTATATTTGTGTCATGGAAGTTGTTTACTACTGTAGCAACCTCTCCTTATCTTAGTTTTATGTTTTGTTGTGCCAAGTAAAGTCTTTGATAGTAAAGTAAGTACTAGATTTGGATTACTGCGCAGTTCCAGATTTCTTTGCTGTCACGAATCTGGGTCTACCTCTCTGTAGGTAGCTCAGAAAATTAAGCCAATTTACGTGCATGATCCTCAGATATGTACGCAACTTTCATTCAATTTGGGCATTTTCATTTGAGCAAGTCTGGTGCCCTAATAAAATCCATCTTTACGGACTGTTCTGTTTTGACAGATTCTGCCTTTTATTTCGTATTGCCTCTTTTGCTATGTTGGATGAATTTCTTTGATCAATTAATGTCCAGTAGCTTTATGCAATGTCCAGAAGTGTTAAGAATGATTGTGTCACCTCTGAACATGTTAATTTTTATTATGCACTAACCCTCTAATGAGTTGTTTCGAGTTTGGTGTGGAGGAAGTTTTCAAGGATCAAGAGAGGAGTATGATGCAATATGATCAAGGAGAGTGAAAGCTCTAAGCTTGGGGATGCCCCGGTGGTTCACCCCTGCATATTCTAAGAAGACTCAAGCGTCTAAGCTTGGGGATGCCCAAGGCATCCCCTTCTTCATCGACAACATTATCAGGTTCCTCCCATGAAACTATATTTTTATTCCGTCACATCTTATGCACTTTGCTTGGAGCGTCGGTTTGTTTTTGTTTTTTTTTGTTTGAATAAAATGGATCCTAGCATTCACTTTATGGGAGAGAGACACGCTCCGCTGTAGCATATGGACAAGTATGTCCTTAGGCTCTACTCATAGTATTCATGGCGAAGTTTCTTCTTCGTTAAATTGTTATATGGTTGGAATTGGAAAATGCTACATGTAGTAATTCTAAAATGTCTTGGATAATTTGATACTTGGCAATTGTTGTGCTCATGTTTAAGCTCTTGCATCATATACTTTGCACCCATTAATGAAGAAATACTTAGAGCTTGCTAATTTGGTTTGCATATTCGGTTTCTCTAGAGTCTAGATAATATCTAGTATTGAGTTTTGAACAACAAGGAAGACGGTGTAGAGTCTTATAATGTTTAAAATATGTCTTTTATGTGAGTTTTGCTGCACCGTTCATCCTTGTGTTTGTTTCAAATAACCTTGCTAGCCTAAACCTTGTATCGAGAGGGAATACTTCTCATGCATCCAAAATACTTGAGCCAACCACTATGCCATTTGTGTCCACCATACCTACCTACTACATGGTATTTCTCCGCCATTCCAAAGTAAATTGCTTGAGTGCTACCTTTAAAATTCCATCATTCACCTTTGCAATATATAGCTCATGGGACAAATAGCTTAAAAACTATTGTGGTATTGAATATGTACTTATGCACTTTATCTCTTATTAAGTTGCTTGTTGTGCGATAACCATGTTTACGGGGACGCCATCAACTATTCTTTGTTGAATATCATGTGAGTTGCTATGCATGTCCGTCTTGTCTGAAGTAAGAGAGATCTACCACCTTTATGGTTGGAGCATGCATATTATTAGAGAAGAACATTGGGCCGCTAACTAAAGCCATGATTCATGGTGGAAGTTTCAGTTTTGGACATATATCCTCAATCTCATATGAGAATAATAATTGTTGTCACATGCTTATGCATTAAAGAGGAGTCCATTATCTGTTGTCCATGTTGTCCCGGTATGGATGTCTAAGTTGAGAATAATCAAAAGCGAGAAATCCAAAATGCGAGCTTTCTCCTTAGACCTTTGTACGAGCGGCATGGAGGTACCCCATTGTGACACTTGGTTAAAACATGTGCATTGCAAAGATCCGGTAGTCCAAGCTAATTAGGACAAGGTGCGGGCACTATTAGTATACTATGCATGAGGCTTGCAACTTGTAAGATATAATTTACATAACTCATATGCTTTATTACTACCGTTGACAAAATTGTTTCATGTTTTCAAAATAAAAGCTCTAGCACAAATATAGCAATCGATGCTTTCCTCTTTGAAGGACCATTCTTTTTACTTTTATGTTGAGTCAGTTCACCTATCTCTCTCCACCTCAAGAAGCAAACACTTGTGTGAACTGTGCATTGATTCTTACATACTTGCATATTGTACTTGTTATATTACTCTATGTTGACAATTATCCATGAGATATACATGTTACAAGTTGAAAGTAACCGCTGAAACTTAATCTTCCTTTGTGTTGCTTCAATACCTTTACTTTGATTTATTGCTTTATGAGTTAACTCTTATGCAAGACTTACTGATGCTTGTCTTGAAGTACTATTCATGAAAAGTCTTTGCTTTATGATTCACTTGTTTACTCATGTCATTACCATTGTTTTGATCGCTGTATTCATTACATATGTTTACAAATAGTATGATCAAGGTTGTGATGGCATGTCACTTCAGAAATTATCTTTGTTATCGTTTTACCTGCTCGGGACGAGCAGAAACTAAGCTTGGGGATGCTGATACGTCTCCGACGTATCGATAATTTCTTATGTTCTATGCCATATTATTGATGATACCTACATGTTTTATGCACACTTTATGTCATATTCGTGCGTTTTACGGAACTAACCTATTAACAAGATGCCGAAGTGCCGGTTGCTATTTTCTGCTTGTTTTTGGTTTCGAAATCCTAGTAACGAAATTTTCTCGGAATTGGACGAAACGAAGACCCGGGGGCCTATTTTGCCACGAACCTTCCGAGAAGACCGAAGAGCATACGAAGTGGGGCCACGAGGTGGCCGGACCACAAGGCGGCACGGCCAAGGGGGCCCGCGCCGCCCTGTGGTGTGGGCCCCTCGTCGCCCCCGACTCGCCCTTCCGCCTACTTAAAGCCTCCGTCGCGAAACCCCCGAGGCGAAAAACCACGATACGGAAAACCTTACGAGACGCCGCCGCCGCCAATCCCATCTCGGGGGATTCCGGAGATCTCCTCCGGCACCCTGCCGGAGAGGGGATTCATCTCCCGGAGGACTCTACACCGCCATGGTCGCCTCCGGAGTGATGAGTGAGTAGTTCACCCCTGGACTATGGGTCCATAGAAGTAGCTAGATGGTTGTCTTCTCCTCATTGTGCTTCATTGTTGGATCTTGTGAGCTGCCTAACTTGATCAAGATCATCTATACGTAATACTCTATGTTGTGTTTGTCGGGATCCGATGGATAGAGAATACCATGTTATGTTAATTATCAAGTTATTGCATATGTGTTGTTTATGATCTTGCATGCTCTCCGTTATTAGTAGAGGTTCTGGCCAAGTTGATGCTAGTAACTCCAAGAGGGAGTATTTATGCTCGATAGTGGGTACATGCCTGCATTGACACCTGGGACAGTGACAGAAAGTTCTAAGGTTGTCGTTGTCTGTTGCCACTAGGGATAAAACATTGATGCTATGTCCGAGGATGTATTTATTGATTACATTACGCACCATACTTAATGCAATTGTCTGTTGCTTTGCAACTTAATACTTGGAGGGGGTTCGGACGATAACTCGAAGGTGGACTTTTTAGGCATAGATGCGGTTGGATGGCGGTCTATGTACTTTGTCGTAATGCCCAATTAAATCTCACTATACTTATCATGACATGTATGTGCATTGTTATGCCCTCTCTATTTGTCAATTGCCCGACTGTAATTTGTTCACCCAACATGCTTTTATCTTATGGGAGAGACACCTCTAGTGAACTGTGGACCCCGGTCCATTCTTTTAATACTGAAATACAAATCTGCTGCAATACTTGTTTTTACTATTTTCTCTGCAAACAATCATCTTCCACACAGTTTGGTTAATCCTTTGTTACAGCAAGCCGGTGAGATTGACAACCTCACTGTTTCGTTGGGGCAAAGTACTTTGGTTGTGTTGTGCAGGTTCCACGTTGGCGCCGGAATCCCTGGTGTTGCGCCGCACTACATCCCGCCGCCATCAACCTTCAACGTGCTTCTTGGCTCCTCCTGGTTCGATAAACCTTGGTTTCTTTCTGAGGGAAAACTTGCTGCTGTGCGCATCATACCTTCCTCTTGGGGTTGCCCAACGAACGTGTGAAATACACGCCATCAGGGACCAATTTGAGATTCCGAGGATGACCAATCTGAGAATAATAAGCGCGTGACGCAGTCTTGAAAGATTTGACAATTGCATTGGTTGCAATATTGCCTTCAAGAGATCCTTCCACGAGGAAATACGGGTTGAGAATAATAGGCGCATGGCGCATTCTTGAGAGGTGCGGTAATCGTGTTGATTACAATACTGCCTGCAAAAGATCCTTCCAGAAAGAGATGCAAATTGAGGGAAGGACGCCAGATAGGCCTTAGAGGGGCAGACCGATGTACTCATAATTGCTTCATGCAGAGTAACTACTACTTCAGATTCCTTTTGGGAGAAATAAGGCCACGGGGTCCGTGACCGTGAGGCCTCGGGGAGGGAGATTGGCACCCCCTCGCCCGCTTAACGTCCGCATAACACCTGATGCTATCCAATCAAGAGGCCCGAGGGCAGCGACAAGGCAAGGGATGACGGTGTTATGAAGATGCCAGTCCCCGAGCTCTGCCTAGTCTTGACGTGCCAGAGAATCCTTCCCTGATGCGTCCGGGACCCGTGTACCATTGGGGTGGTGGAGAGGAGACTTCAATTTGAAGTGACGGAGAGACCTTCATTTCTGCGAGGGCTCTGACGAGGTACCCTCGCCCAGCTCCCCTGTTAGCATGTTCATATCCTATCTGAAAGACCCGGGCGACGGTGACCGGTCCTGGAGAGAGCATCAAATTTTCCACAACCTACTGTTTGGTGGTGCCTGCGTCGAAGGCATCCACAACCAGCCTTTCGCTGACCTTTGGAAGCTGGAGATAGAGGTCGGCGAAGCGCTGCGTGAACGAACGTAGCGACTCCCTCGGGCGCAACTTTAGTAGCGAAAGGTCCCGCAGCGCAGGCGTGTGTGCGGGGTACTCTGGCTGCTCTATTGAGGAGGAGACTTTCTTCCTCTTGATGCCCGGGCGCTTGGCGCGTCCGAATCCGCCAGTCTTTGCCTTGTACCACCCTCGGGCGAGGTGCAGGAAGGTACGTCCGGTGGGCTGGACGCCCCTTGGTGCAGAACCTACCGATCCCCCAGCGACCACTGCAACCTCGGACATCGCGTGCACGAGTCCGTGGATGCTGGCCAGCCACTGGTCGGAGCTCGTCCCTTCCGGACGGAGCCTGAGCAGCTCTTGCGACAGCCTCAAAGCAGTCTCAACGATCGGCTCCCGGCGACGGTCAGTCAGCGCCGCGGGTTCCGCCGTGTTGGCTATGATGATATAGCCAAAGATCGTCGGAGAAGAGCGAAGACGGACTGAGCCCCCTACCTGGAGCGCCAAAAGCCGGAGATTCGTGACCGCGAAGGAACACGGGTATCACCGAACCCTAAAGGTTCGAACACAAGGGACTCAAGATCACGTCGTCACCTTACCGACGGCGAGCACTGCAGAGAGAGACAGCAGTTACCCAGGTTCAGGGCCCTCGGAGAGGTAAAACCCCTACGTCCTGCTTTGGTGTATGTATTGCAGGTCACAATGGAGAAGATGTCCGTACATATATCTAGGGTTTGTGATCGCTCCGGATCGTCCCCTTCTACGCTAGCTAGGCTAGCACTTTTATAGAGGAGCTGGTCCTCTTCCCCTCAAAATATCTTGAGGGGGAAGGGTTCCCACATCTCCAAACTGAGGGCGGGAAACTCTCCGCCCTTTATAAGATGGACACAATCCATGGCCGATTAAAGTGCTGGTCCATGGCAGACCATGAGGTCGTCAATGACGCCTCCGCTGGCAACTTGTGCCGTCCACCCAACCATGCACTAAAGAAGCAAGGGTAGGGTGGTTTTCTGGTCCTCGTCGAGCCCGCTTTAATCACTAAAGGGGCAATGGAATCTTGACTCCTCGGGACGGAGCTTTGTGAGCTCAGCCATGACGTGTGTGGCGTAGGCCTTGCTTGTCTTGTAGCCTGGAAGCCCACTCCGCCAGTCCTTGCAGCAGGCTTGGTGGAGAAGTAATCCTAAGCTCCTTAGTTGATCTTGTCAACTTCAAAGGGATCTTCCCACATGGAGAAGTCCATGGCTCCGGAACCTCCGCGAGGGGGTTCCTCCCCGAGCATGTCTTCTGCTTCGGCATGATGTCTCCGTGAGGGCTTTACACCTCGTGGAGCCACACTCGAGAGTTGCCTCCCGGATTGATTGCTTCCGAGGAGTTATGATGGTCCTAGCAACCATAGGTCCATGGCACCCTAGTTTCCAGGGATCCCACATTGGTGGGGGGGCAAGAGAGGGCTGGCCGATGCACCACGTCCTCCATCCTCCTTTGTCCCCACCTTGCCAAGCCAAGAGCCCTACCCCCTCCATTCCCCCTATATATAGTGGACAGGCGGAGGGAGGAAAATACACAATTAAAATAGAGAAATCTCTCTCTCTCTAGTTTTGTTCTCCATGCAGTTCTGTAACATCCCAAAAATTTCAAAACAAAACAAATGAATTTCCCTTTTTCCAAATTTTGGAACCAACAAAAACTTTTCTTAAGTTAAGTTTGATACATAGTGGTCTTGTCTAATTCTTGTGCTATTGCCATGATTGCTTGTTTAATTAGTTTTTGAAATAATCTTAAACCCTAAACCTCACACCCCTTTTTACCATCCAAGTTAAAATAAAATAAAAAGAATTTTAAATAAGAAAAAGGCATATGTGCCTATGGCTATTTTTGTAAAACTTTACCCTAGGCCTTTCCACTTTATTTAGAGGATTGTAAAACCTTCATAAACCTTACCTAGTGCTTATCAAGGCAAATTCAAGGTGAAACCAAAGAAGATAAAAAGAAACTAAAAATGCCATAGAGGCATATGAGAGTAAATAGCAAATTTTTGAATTTGAGGATCTTGACCCTAGGACTTGTTGTGAATGGTTGGATCACTCCTCTATACCATTTCAACACTCAACAACATCAATTGGGTCAAGCCAAGTCAATTTAAAAATCAAATGCAACATATGCATAGAGGCATATGTGGCACATAGCCACTTCACCAAATCTTGTTCTATGCACTTATACCTTACCCAAATGGTGTGAAACCATCTATAAACCTAATCTCACCCTAAATGGACCCTAACCCATGCCCAAGTTAAGCAAGATAATTAAAACAGGAAAATAAGAAAAATTGGAATTCACCTCTTATGGGTTATGGCCATTTTTGCAAATCTTTGAGCTAGACCTTTTGGAATGGTTTCAATGGTTTGGAAATGTTCCTAAACTAATAAGAATCACTTTGGAGTCAAGAAAAATCAAATCTGATGGAGAGAAATGAAATAGTGAGAAAATCCCATTTTTGCTCACATACACTTTAGCCAATTTTGCAAATCTTCAACCAAGGCCACATTTGCTTGTGCCATTGTATGTGAAACACTTATATGTCAAAAATAAACCCTTTTGCATCAAAGAAACCCAATTCAAATCAAAGAAGAATTCAAATTCAACTAACATGTGATAATGGTCATTTGGCCACTTTATAAAATGTTACCCACTTTGCACCCCTGGTTTGAAAGTTTCCTAAACTAAACTTGACCAACTCTTTCCACCTCATCCAATACCATGTCAAGATGAACAAGTTTTATGTTGACCATCAGGGTTGACTCTACCTAGGTTGACCAGAATAGATGAGACAAGTGGAGACTTTGAATCAAAGAGAAGATGAACCTCAATTTGAAATCTTGCAAACCTGCACCAAATTGACTACCACCACCAACATTCCACTCCTCTATTTATATAATTGAGATACACCAAAAAGATTTCCAAAATTCAACAAAAATTCTCTTGCGGCCATTATTACAAACACCTTGCAGGCAGTAACCAGATTTGTGCCCATGCTGAGTTCTTGCTTGGACCAAGTCCAAACCTGGCCACCTCTGCTGCTCTGGAGCATCCCCTCACCCCTCAGGACCAGTGCCAGCACCTGCCAGCCCTGAACTTTGGTCACCATGACCAAAACAGCACATGCCCGTGCTCACCATGCCATCACCTTATCACTTCCCTCTCTGGTCATCTCAGCACCGCACCACCTTGTCCATCAACTTCCCCTCACTCCCCTGCATCTGCTCGTGCACGCCGTTGACCGAGAAGACGTCGACACTGGCCAGGAACCTGCACGCCCCGACGCGCCACGACGCCCAGTGCGCGCCAGGACATGTCCCTGGACGCGACAGGACGCCGCCGTGCCTCGTCACTCTCGTCCTCCCCTCGCTCTCCCCATGCACCAGTCGCCTCGCCACGGTACCCTCTACCTCCCAGACAAGTCCCATTGGACGCGCTCGCCATGTCGCCGTCGTCATGGACGACGACCGTCCGCCAGTACACGGTGACGTGCCGCCTGCTTCTGACCACCCCTGACCTCGCATGGACGCGTGTTGTGATCACCGTGACACCAGGAACCCGACGCGCCCATCCCTAGCCCCTTCGTCGCCTTGGAACGACGACATCGCCGTCGACCTCGCCCGCTCCCCGCAGCACCCCCGGCCCCTATAAAAGGAGGAAGCTCCCGCCTCCAAACTCCACACCAGTCGCCTTCCCTCCTCCTCCTGAGACTCCTCGACCATCTCCCTCCTCATATTGTGCCCTAGCTAGCCCCAATTGCTCGCCGGCGCCCCGCGATGCCCTGGCCAACGGCGCCATCGATTGCGACCACCATTG
>NC_061513.1:353944466-354011291 GCF_022539505.1 Lolium rigidum | reverse complement strand
CAACCACCGTCTGCACCGCCGTCGTCTCCAACGCTGATCGCCCGCCTCGCTGACCCCGCTGGACCACGGTAAGGCCCCTCCCTGGACCCTCCTGGCCGCCGGTAGGGTTTGCTCCCGCCGGAGCTCGTCCTCGACGAGGATGACCTCTGGACCGTCGATCCCCCTTTTAATCCGACGGCCGCAGCGCTGCGTACCGCTTCGCGTGTTAGCACCCGCTGACAAGCGGGGGACACATTCAGGTGGCCCGCTACGTGCGAGACACGTTAGCTGGGCCGGCCCAAACCTTTTCCTCTCTCCCGGCCCAATACCGTTTCCCGCCAGCCCAACTAAGTTTGAATTTAAATTTCAGTTTAGGTTTATTTGCAATCTGGTGTCAACTTCAAAAATCAATAGGGACAAATCTACTTGGCCAAATTTTACAAATTGTATATCTTTGGAAAGCTTATCAAAAGCTCTATCCCACTACACTGGTTTGAAAACTAGATCTGTTGTAGAATTAAAGTAGCAAAATAAACAAGGCAGGTACTTTTGTGACTTCAAGCAGTTATTAAAAATCAACCAAAAATGCTTTTGAGTTGATTCCAACTCCTATAAATCACATTTCACTTACACTATATGTTTCTGCAAAAATATGGCATGGTTACCTTGAGTGATCATGGCCTAGTTTAATTAGAGGACTATATGGCTATTTCTAGTCAATGATATTGTCCAAAACTATCTATAAATCACATGGGAGCTTTTCTCTCATTTAACTCTTGTCACAAACATTTCACAATGAGGTAGAGAACCTGGTCTATTAGGTCTCATATGAATTGGTTTGATGATATTAAATCATTACTATGTTAGGATTAAATTGTATGAGGTGCTTCACCTCATTTAAATCATTTTCTTAAATGATGAGTATGAAGAGGTTGACTTTGGTCAACCTAGGTCATATATTCTTCATAAAGTAAATTAAATTGTAATAAGATAATGAGAGGAAATTATTTTCCCAAACCCTAAGTAAGAAACCCCTAGTCTAATGATGAGTAATGTAGATGATGATACTAGGTCATCTTGAGTGAGCCATTAAGGCTAATTAGTCTACTTAAGCATTGTTTGGTGATTGTATCCTCGTATTCGTTTATAGATGCTAGTACCGGAGACTATCAAGAGGACGAGGATTTCTACCAAGAAGAAGAGGAAGACCACTTTGACAACTGTGCCAACCAAGGCAAGATAATACTCTTGCAAAGTGCAAAGCTCACCATGAGCAAGGCATTACCCCATTTATTTTATGTTCATGATCCTATTTCCAAGTTTTACTTTACAAGCTTTATTACTTTTGTTTTATCAAAGTACTTTTTGATTTATGATTCACTTGGTTAGTATTGGATTAGTACAAGAGTATCAAACTTAGCCTAGAAGCAAAGCAAGTTACTTAGCACCCCTCATACTTAGATGCTAGTGCTAAATTAAAATTGACTACTCTAGATGGGAACTTGTGTTTGTGAAATGATGATGGTGAAAACCTTGGAATGATGAGTCATTTCCATTGAAAGATTTTGAAGGTGAATATGACATGAATTTGACTTGGTGAACTGGCTAAAAACTGATGATTGAGTTGGATGCGATACCATTCCAATTCTTGAGTACCTCCACAATACCTGATTATGGGTAAGGCTTAGCTGGAAATTTATGTGTCTTAGTATGGGTTCCATCTAAACAAGCGTCATAGAGGTTATGCCGAGGCTGCCTCCGTTGAAAGTGAAATGCCGTGAATTGAGGTGAATTGTACGGCCAAGCCCTGTGCAGTTCCCGGGATAACAGTTGGCTATCACCGGGAGGCCAAGCTCACGGGGAGAGGTGCCTATACTAGGATATGTAAGTGAAAGGTTAGGGTTGATGATCCGCGTACTGAGTTACGATGATTCGGGGTTATCCCTGACGGATGTAATCAAATGTTGTGGCACAAGTGTGCAACCTCTGCAGAGTGTAAACCTATTCGAATAGCCGCGTCCGCGGTCATGGACAGTTGGAAAGGCCATACTGTTTCCGTCATCAGAAATTTATATCTTTTTGACTTGTGAATTTGAACTTGAACGGTGACTTTGAATTGGAATCACAACAGAGTTGTGGGAATGACACTAATGTTCCCACCTGAGTTAGTTAGCACATGAGGAGTAGTTTATAAAAATGTTTCTAAACTAAAATTGGCTTTATGCAAATAACCATAGAGCTTAGAACACTCTCTATAGCAATGTTAGTACTTACATTAGTCTTAGTTTGCGAGTACTTGAAAGTACTCACGGATTTGTCCATGGCTATTCAAATGACCAGACTATGAAGCCAAACAGCAGTACGAGGATGACGACCAGCAGGACGTCTACCACAACTAGGAGCTTCTAACGTCAAGCGTTGCCTGTGGAATAGATAGTCCACTACTACTTCGCTTCCGCTACGTATTTGTGTAATGATCAAGAGAACAAGTGTGTAATGAGACTGGATCATGTGATCCTATTTGTGTAATGACTATGTTGGTATTGTAATGAATGATGACTCTATGATATTCAACTGTTATGTCTCGCAAAAACAATATTCATGGGATTGCGATGAAGGACATAATAGGCATCTGGACTTAAAAATCCGGGTGTTGACAAGTTGGTATCAGAGCCATTGTTTGACCTTAGGAGACCCTAGTTAGAATGGACATCTGCAAAACTTAGTTTCAAAACCAAAGAAGTGAATATTTATGAAAAACTTATTCTCACTCTTATCCTTGAGATCTTTTTCAAAATAAGAAATTCATGCTCTACTTTTCCTTGCCATCCTACATCAAATTTTGCACACTGGACTACTTCTCTAACTTACTCCTCCTCCTTGTTCATAGATGGAGTACAAATGGGAGTGCTATCATCTTGGTCACGGAGGAGAACTGATGTTCGAAAAGGATTTGAAGCAACTAGTGGAATATCTAGGACGCCTGTATCCCGAGTTCTTCGGAACACCCCTCAAAAATCAGTTGGGAGGACCACCTCAGTGGGAAGTTTCTGCAGATCTACGAAGAAATCTTGGAGCCCCAATTTGGGAAACCATATGGTTTTCTGTAACGGGAAACACTTGGAAGGAAGGACTAGTCAGAGCCATGCAAGAAGCAATTGCCCGTCTGTGCGGACAGAACATGAACAAGCTCAAGAATACCCGCTTCATTTACTACCCAAGACATGATCCCCTGGCAAGACCAATAACCATGCCCCCGCACCCGGAGATGAACCACTATGTAGCACACCTGGACTTCATGCTATACAAGACCCGCAAGGAGTTGGACAACGCCCTCGCCTTTCGCCAAGCACATTTCCTGTGAAGACGAAGAATCCCCCCCCCCCTGAAGAGTAGTATCATTAAAGCACTTTCGTAGGTGTGAGTTTGTATCGGGATCCCCTTGTATCGTAGAGCGAATGAATGGTTCTTCAAACCAACGGTGTGTTAGATTTGTAATGTGTGATGTTTGGTATGAATGAAAAAGTGTTGTTGGTTTTACCCCCGCGACACTACTCAAATTTTCAAGTTGTGAACTTTTTAAACTTTAACAAAACAAACCATAGAAATTTCCCTCTTATCTTATCAGCTACCTCACTGTTCAGATGGCCCCTCCAACTCGTAGCGCAAATCAATATGCCATGATGCAGATGTTGCAAACCATGCTGGAAGATAGGGAAGTTGAACGAGCTGAACGCCAAGCCAACCTTGCAGCACTTCAACACCTTGCCAACAACAATCAGGGCCATCATGATCACCCAGGATCTAAGCTCAAAAACTTCCAGAACACCAACCCTCCAATATTCAACAAGACCGAAGAACCCCTAGATGCCGATGACTGGCTCCGGACAATGGAGAACAATCTCGAAGTTGCGGGAGTTGAAGCCGATGAGAAAGTGTTGTTTGCCACGCACTACTTAGCAGGACCAGGCAAGAGCTTGGTGGACCAACGACCCGTGCCATGAATGCAGGACAGATGATGACATGGGAAGACTTCAAGCTGAAGTTTAGCAAGTACCATGTGCCCCAAGGACTGATCAAGAAGATGAGAGACGAGTTCCGCGAACTCAAACAAGGGAGAATGTCCATGGTGGAATACCGCGACAGGTTTCTTACTCTGTCAAGGTACGCCCCGGATGAGACCGACACCAATGAGAAAAGGAAGGAGAGATTTCTGAACGGACTGCACGACGAGATGCAAACAGTGTTAGTAAACATTCCGTTCGCTGACTTGGAAGCCCTGGTGGACTCAGCCATCCAAATGGAAGGGAAGCTGCATCAAGCCAACGAGAACCGCAAGAGAAGAATGATGAACCAGAATGAAGCACACCATACCCAGAAGTACCGCAACAACTCCTCTGGAGGATTTACTCCAAGAAACAACAAGCCAACTACCCAGACTTATCGCCCCAACTACACCAACAACAACAGAGGACCCCCGAAGCCCGGAGGCCACAACAACCACCCCAACAACAACATCAGCAACAACAACCAGACTGGTAACAATAACAACCCCAATACTGGCCCGAGGACTGGAAGCAATGCCATTCACTCCCAAAGACAAATCAACGGTAAACTGCTATGAATGTGGAGTTGTGGGTCACTACTCCAACGAGTGCCCCAAGAAGCTTGCCAAGATTGCCGCCAATACCGCAGCACCTGCTCAGCAACAGCGCCGCTTTGCAGGAAGAAGGAACCAGAACAACAACAACGGCCGTTTCCACCACATGACTGCCACTGAAGCTCAGGAAGCCCCTCGGGCCGTGCCAAGTATGTTCCCCTGTTAATCTCACTGCTCAATCTTTCTTAGGAACCAAACTTTTCTTAAAATCTCGGGACGAGATTTGTTTAAGGGGGAAGGGTTTGTAACATCCCAAAAATTTAAAAACAAAACAAATGAATTTCCATTTTTCCAAATTTTGGAACCAACAAAAACTTTTCTTAAGTTAAGTTTGATACATAGTGGTCTTGTCTAATTCTTGTGCTATTGCCATGATTGCTTGTTTAATTAGTTTTTGAAATAATCTTAAACCCTAAACCTCACACCCCTTTTTACCATCCAAGTTAAAATAAAATAAAAAGAATTTTAAATAAGAAAAAGGCATATGTGCCTATGGCTATTTTTGTAAAACTTTACCCTAGGCCTTTCCACTTTATTTAGAGGATTGGAAAACCTTCATAAACCTTACCTAGTGCTTATCAAGGCAAATTCAAGGTGAAACCAAAGAAGATAAAAAGAAACTAAAAATGCCATAGAGGCATATGAGAGTAAATAGCAAATTTGTGAATTTGAGGATCTTGACCCTAGGACTTGTTGTGAATGGTTGGATCACTCCTCTATACCATTTCAACACTCAACAACATCAATTGGGTCAAGCCAAGTCAATTTAAAAATCAAATGCAACATATGCATAGAGGCATATGTGGCACATAGCCACTTCACCAAATCTTGTTCTATGCACTTATACCTTACCCAAATGGTGTGAAACCATCTATAAACCTAATATCACCCTAAATGGACCCTAACCCATGCCCAAGTTAAGCAAGATAATTAAAAGAGGAAAATAAAAAAAATTGGAATTCACCTCTTATGGGTTATGGCCATTTTTGCAGATCTTTGAGCTAGACCTTTTGGAATGGTTTCAATGGTTTGGAAATGTTCCTAAACTAATAAGAATCACTTTGGAGTCAAGAAAAATCAAATCTGATGGAGAGAAATGAAATACTGAGAAAATCACATTTTTGCTCACATACACTTTAGCCAATTTTGCAAATCTTCAACCAAGGCCACATTTGCTTGTGCCATTGTATGTGAAACACTTATATGTCAAACAAAACCCTTTTGCATCAAAGAAACCCAATTCAAATCAAAGAAGAATTCAAATTCAACTAACATGTGATAATGGTCATTTGGCCACTTCATAAAATGTTACCCACTTTGCACCCCTGGTTTGAAAGTTTCCTAAACTAAACTTGACCAACTCTTTCCACCTCATACAAGACCATGTCAAGATGAACAAGTTTGATGTTGACCATCAGGGTTGACTCTGCCTAGGTTGACCAGAATAGATGAGACAAGTGGAGACTTTGAATCAAAGAGAAGATGAACCTCAATTTGAAATCTTGCAAACCTGCACCAAATTGACTACCACCACCACCATTCCACTCCTCTATTTATATAATTGAGATACACCAAAAAGATTTCCAAAATTCAACAAAAATTCTCTTGCGGCCATTATTACAAACACCTTGCAGCAGGAACTAGATTTGTGCCCATGCTGAGTTTCAGCTTGGACCAAGTCCAAACCTGGCCACCTCTGCTGCCCTGGAGCATCCCCTCACCCCTCAGGACCAGTGCCAGCACCTGCCAGCCCTGAACTTTGGTCACCATGACCAAAACAGCACATGCCCGTGCTCACCATGCCATCACCTTGTCACTTCCCTCTCTGGTCATCTCAGCACCGCACCACCTTGTCCATCAACTTCCCCTCACTCCCCTGCATCTGCTCGTGCACGCCGTTGACCCAGAAGACGTCGACACTGGCCAGGAACCCGCACGCCCCGACGCGCCCACGACGCCCATAGCGCGACAGGACATGTCCCTGGACGCGACAGGACGCCGCCGTGCCTCGTCACTCTCGTCCTCCCCTCGCTCTCCCCATGCACCAGTCGCCTCGCCACGGTACCCTCTACCTCCCAGACAAGTCCCATTGGACGCGCTCGCCATGTCGCCGTCGTCACGGACGACGACCGTCCGCTAGTACACGGTGACGTGCCGCCTGCTTCTGACCACCCCTGACCTCGCCTGGACGCGCGTTGTGATCACCGTGACACCAGGAACCCGACGCGCCCATCCCTTGCCCCTTCGTCGCCTTGGAACGACGACATCGCCGTCGACCTCGCCCGCTCCCCGCAGCACCCCTGGCCCCTATAAAAGGAGGACGCTCCCGCCTCCAAACTCCACACCAGTCGCCTTCCCTCCTCCTCCTAAGACTCCTCGACCATCTCCCTCCTCACATTGTGCCCTAGCTAGCCCCAATTACTGGCCGACGCCCCGCAGTACCCCAGCAACGGCGCCATCGATTGCGGCCACCATTGGAGCTGGTGCGACCACCTTCTGCACCGCCGTCGTCTCCAACGCCGATCACCCGCCTCGCTGACCCCGCTGGACCACGGTGGCCCCTCCCTGGACCCTCCTGGCCGCCGGTAGGGTTTGCTCCCGCCGGAGCTCGTCCTCGACGAGGATGACCTCTGGACCGTCGATCCCCCTTTTAATCCGACGGCCGCAGCGCTGCGTACCGCTTCGCGTGTTAGCACCAGCTGACAAGCGGGGGCCACAGTCAGGCGGCCCGCTGCGTGCGAGACACGTTAGCTGGGCCGGCCCAAACCTTTTCCTCTCTCCCTGGCCCAATACCGTTTCCCGCCAGCCCAACTAAGTTTGAATTTAAATTTCAGTTTAGGTTTATTTTGCAATCTGGTGTCAACTTCAAAAATCAATAGGGACAAATCTACTTGGCCAAATTTTACAAATTGTATATTTTTGGAAAGATTATCAAAAGCTCTATCCCACTACACTGGTTTGAAAACTAGATCTGTTGTAGAATTAAAGTAGCAAAATAAACAAGGCAGGTACTGTTGTGACTTCAAGCAATTATTAAAAATCAACCAAAAATGCTTTTGAGTTGATTACAACTCCTATAAATCACATTTCACTTACACTAATTGTTTCTGCAAAAATATGGCATGGTTACCTTGAGTGATCATGGCCTAGTTTAATTAGAGGACTATATGGCTATTTCTAGTCAATGATATTGTCCAAAACTATCTATAAATCACATGGGAGCTTTTCTCTCATTTAAATCTTGTCACAAACATTTCACAATGAGGTAGAGACCCTGGTCTATTAGGTCTCATATGAATTGGTTTGATGATATTAAATCATTACTATGTTAGGATTAAATTGTATGAGGTGCTTCACCTCATTTAAATCATTTTCTTAAATGATGAGTATGAAGAGGTTGACTTTGGTCAACCTAGGTCATATATTCTTCATAAAGGAAATTAAATTGTAATAAGATAATGAGAGGAAATTATTTTCCCAAACCCTAAGTAAGAAACCCCTAGTCTAATGATGAGTAATGTAGATGATGATACTAGATCATCTTGAGTGAGCCATTAAGGCTAATTAGTCTACTTAAGCATTGTTTGGTGATTGTATCCTCGTACTCATTTATAGACGCTAGTACCGGAGACTATCAAGAGGAGGAGGATTTCTACCAAGAAGAAGAGGAAGACCACTTTGACAACTGTGCCAACCAAGGCAAGATAATACTCTTGCAAAGTGCAAAGCTCACCATGAGCAAGGCATTACCCCATTTATTTTATGTTCATGATCCTATTTCCAAGTTTTACTTTACAAGTTTTATTACTTTTGTTTTATCAAAGTACTTTTTGATTTATGATTCACTTGGTTAGTATTGGATTAGTACAAGAGTATCAAACTTAGCCTAGAAGCAAAGCAAGTTACTTAGCACCCCTCATACTTAGATGCTAGTGCTAAATTAAAATTGACTACTCTAGATGGGAACTTGTGTTTGTGAAATGATGATGGTGAAAACCTTGGAATGATGAGTCATTTCCATTGAAAGATTTTGAAGGTGAATATGACATGAATTTGACTTGGTGAACTCGGCTAAAAACTGATGATTGAGTTGGATGCGATACCATTCCAATTCTTGAGTACCCCCACAATACCTGATTATGGGTAAGGCTTAGCTGGAAATTTATGTGTCTTAGTATGGGTTCCATCTAAACAAGCGTCATAGAGGATATGCCGAGGCTGCCTCCGTTCAAAGTGAAATGACGTGAATTGAGGTGAATTGTACGGCCAAGCCTTGTGCAGTTCCCGGGATAACAGTTGGCTATCACCGGGAGGCCAAGCTCATGGGGAGAGGTGCCTATACTAGGATATGTAAGTGAAAGGTTAGGGTTGATGATCCGCGTACTGAGCTACGATGATTCGGGGTTATCCCTGACGGATGTAATCAAATGTTGTGGCACAAGTGTGCAACCTTTGCAGAGTGTAAACCTATTCGAATAGCCGCGTCCGCGGTCATGGACAGTTGGAAAGGCCATACTGTTTCCGTCATCAGAAATTTATATCTTTTTGACTTGTGAATTTGAACTTGAACGGTGACTTTGAATTGGAATCACAACAGAGTTGTGGGAATGACACTAATGTTCTCACCTGAGTTAGTTAGCACATGAGGAGTTGTTTATAAAAATGTTTCTAAACTAAAATTGGCTTTATGCAAATAACCTTAGAGCTTAGAACACTCTCTATAGCAATGTTAGTACTTACATTAGTATTAGTTTGCGAGTACTTGAAAGCACTCACGGCTTTGTCCCTGGCTATTCAAATGGCCAGACTATGAAGCCGAACAGCGAGACGAGGATGACGACCAGCAGGACGTCTACCACAACTAGGAGCTTCTAACGTCAAGCGTTGCTCGTGGAATAGATAGTCCACTACTACTTCGCTTCCGCTACGTATTTGTGTAATGATCAAGAGATCAAGTGTGTAATGAGACTGGATCATGTGATCCTATTTGTGTAATGACTATGTTGGTATTATAATGAATGATGACTCTATGATATTCAACTGTTATGTCTCGCAAAAACAATATTCCTGGGATTGCGATGAAGGACATAATAGGCATCTGGACTTAAAAATCCGGGTGTTGACAAGTTCCTTGAAGAGCTGTGCCGGGAGGGAGACAACCCCATCCACTACGCGAGAGCGCTGCTGGGATCCGGATCCACAAGATGTACTTCCTCAACTCTACCTGAACAAATCCAGGAGCGTCGTTGCGCACATTACGTGTGTGAAACCTACGAGGTGCAACACTTGCGGATCTTGATGTTGGTACGAGGAGATTGAACACAATCCTAAGGTCGGTGACGAGTATGACTTCATCAACTATGTTCTAGATAGATCATGGGCAATCAGAGAGACACCAGATAGATTTTTATGTTTTCTGCTACGAATCTCCAACACACCTTGCATAAGTGGGTAGAGGATACCACTTCATGGAAATGGCCGATATTGGCTGGCCTTCCACGCCATTTTGATGGCTTATAAGACTTTGCCGAGGAAAATCATTGCTTCACTTCCACTGTGATTGCAAGCGAGAGAACACTGACGAAACCTCCAAAACAAGAAACAAAACAGGTCACTCAAAGAAAGGATGGCTTAGCAAGGCAGGTTTTGCATCATGAGAACTTTCATGATATGGACTTGAAAAAGATAAGGTCATGGAAGAAGTTATGGCCATCTAACACCACAAGGTCTCCATGATGAGGTTTCGAAAAATGAAGAATTTAACGCAGATCTACAAGCAGCAAGTACTTAAGAACCTTTGAACTCGAGAAGAAGTGAAAAGAGCCTTCAAACTCAAGAAGTGAAGAAACTTCAAACTCAAGGAGTGCAGTCGATGGTACACATGGAAGACTGAAGAAACGTAAGGATCGATCAGTCCCACGCCTCGAGGAAACAATATCAGATTATGTTGATCTCAAGAGAGCACAATCTAGCTTCAAGGAACAAGAATTCTCAATGTCAAGTTGCAATGGGCTTTGATAAAATGCATCACACAGCACTGGATTCAAACTCGAGAAAGTGGGCTATGAGCCTATGATATCAACAGCTCTGCTTCAGTGCTCCTCCCTAATTGAAGTTGAGACGTTATATTCAGTTTTTGTCTACCTTATGCCGAACGAAACTTATATCCAGCCTATGTATACCCATCTGCATACATATGGTATCTATATGTACGCCACGTTAGAAAAAAAGAGGTCACGTGACCATGTAACCATCCCAGTTGCTTAACTACCACCCTAGGTCCTACATACGTGGTTTTGAAACCTGCTATCTGCGTACGCATTTGCTGGGATCCGACGACAGCGCCGCCGGACGATGGAATCGCTATGTTGGCCATGAACCTTTTATATGTCATGCCTTTTTTGGCACACATGAGGCCACACACGCAGGTGATCGTATTAGTACGTCATACATATTTAAATTACTCGTACAAGAGAACGTGGGCCATACAGGCCAATACGGGGTTGTATGTACATGTCATATTTTTTAATTTTGCGATCATGTCCCTGCTTACAAAGTGGTGTAGAAAGATCTCCAACGTCCTTGTATTTGTCAAGGCCAGAGTTTTTCCAAGAGGAGCACCGGAGCAGAAGTGACGATATCAATTCAAATTTCATGCACTAGCGAACGCAACAAAAAGTTTGAACTTGAATAAAGCTCTTCTTGGTAAATGGATGTTCAAACTCCTTACTGAGAATGGGATTTGGCAGACCCTCTTGAGAAGAAAGTATGTGGGCTCAAATGCGTTGTATCAGGCTTACTGAAACCTGCTCTCATTTTTGGGTTGGTATTATGGAAATGAAGAAATTTATTCTTCCCATATGGATCTTTCTGTATTAGGGATGGATCGGAGATTAGATTCTGGAAGGATAAATGGATGGGTACTACCACTCTCCGCGAACAATATCGGGCATTGTACAATATTGTGCGGCATAAAGGCGACACGCTCGCTAAGGTGTTGGAGACTTCCCTACCAAATGTGTCCTTAAGAAGAAGACTCATTGGTCCAAGACAAGCATCGTGGAATGCCTTGTTATAGTGTCTGGATTCGGATCAATTAACGGAGGGATCCGATGTATTTTGATGAAATCTTACTGAAAATAACACTTTCTCGGTAGCTTCTATGTATAATGCTCTAATCCAATCCAATATTCCAGTTGATAATAATAACAAAATTTGGAAGATGAAGATGTCACTTAAAACTAAGGTGTTTGCGTGGTATCTTCGCCAGGGGTAATTCTCACCAAAGATAACCTTGTTAATCGCAATTGGCAGGGAAGCAAAAAGTGTGTCTTTTGTCATCATGAAGATACTATAAAACACCTTTACTTCCAGTGTAAATTTGCTAGGTCTATAGGGTCAGCCATCCAGATAGGTTCTACCTTATATCCACCATGTAGCATTGCGAATATATTCGATAACTAGCTTAATGGTGTGGATCCTACATGGATCAGCATGTCCTCAGCATCCTCGTCGGTTCCATGATGGAGGAGATCCTCGGCCACCTCATCGGCCGAACCACCTCGGCGTCCGTGCGGGCGTGCCTCATGTCCATGTTCTCGTCGCAGAATAGGGTGGGGGCGCGCCAGATGAAATGGTAGCCTACATCGCTAAAGAAGAACGACCTCACCGACGCCGCCTACTTCCACAAGATGAAGGGTTTTTGCGGATGCCATGGCCATGGGCGATTCCCCCATCTCAGATGAGGAGTTGATCAACTACATCGTTGTCGATCTTGGGCCTCAATACGAGTCCCTTCAGCACTCTCTTACAGTGCTTGGCGCCGTTGGTGCCGACAACCTCAGCATGGAGGACTTTTACTCCATGCTCCTCTCCTGCGAGTCCCTCAAGGAACAGAACGCTCAGGCCCCCCGAGTTCTCCACTTCCGCCAATGCCGTGGCGCGGCAGGGCAGTGAAAACTGTGGGGGGCGGGTGGGGCGCCCCTTCGTCGATGCCAACAACGGTCGCTCTGGCGGCTGCCCTTCCGGGCCGCCTAGAGGCGGCCATGCCCCAGGTGGCCAGCAGCAGTACCAGGGCCAGCGCGGCAACCGTCCCAACCAGGGACGGTGGTGGTGGAAACGGCGGAGGAGGACAAGGCCGTGGCAGGGGTGGCGGTCGCAATGGCCGTTAGCGCCTACGCTGCGAAATCTGCGAGTACCGGGGTCATGAGGCCCTCCAATGCAAGAACCGCTTCAACCAGGCATATCAGTACAAGGACTCTCGCTCTAGGAATGCCGCTTACCAGGAATCACACACCTGGTTCTTCAAATCCGGTGCCACCGATCACCTCACCAACGACATGGGACGGATGAACATCCAAGATTGCTACCCTGACAAGGACCAAGTGCAAGTCACCAACGGTGCAGGTTTGTCTACTATGCATGTTGGTCACTCTTGTTTACCTGGTTCATTGTCTCCTATTGAACTTAACCATATCCTGCTCGTTCCTGGTCTTAGCAAGAATTTGCTTTGAGTTTATCGCCTTGTTTCTGACAATAATATATTCATCAAGTTTCATAAATATTTTTTCTTTGTCAAGGACAAGGTCACAAAGAGAATTCTTCTTCGTGGAAGGGGTCGTGGCGGTCTCTACCCCCTACCTTTCAGTCGCTCAGTGGCATCTGGGCACCATGCGTCTTCCGGCATGCGACTGTCTTCCAAACATTGGCATCAACGTCTTGGTCATCCTTCAAATAAAGTAGTTCACAATATTGTTAGTTCAAATACCAAACATTGAGTCTTTAGTGTATAATTATTTGACTCGTGTTTCTAAGTCTCCTTTTGAGCTCGTTCATACTAATGTTTGAGGTCCTGCTTTGCCTTCTTCGGGAGGGTTTAAGTATTATGTTAGCTCTATTAATGATTACACTCGCTATTCCTGGATTTATATGATTAAACATAAATCTGACGTTGAGAGCATCTTTTACACTTTTCAGAACCATGTTGAACGTTTGTTAAATGCTAAAATTCATACTATTCAGTCCAACTGGAGCAGTGAGTATCACCGTCTCCATGCCTACTTCAAGCGCACAGGTATTGCTCACCGTGTCTCTTTTCCTCATATGTCTCAACAGAATGGTATCGCCGAACGCAACCATCGACATCTTGTCGAGACCTGCCTAGCCCTCCTAGCGCACTCCTTGCTTCCCCTTCGGTATTGGGATGAGGCTTTTCTCACTACTTGCTATCTTATAAATAGGATGCCCACACCTACCATAAACAATGCCACTCCACTTTTCCGCCTCCTCAACACACCTCTTGAGTACTCGTTTTTTACACGTTTGGCTGTGCGTGCTATCCTAGTTTGCATAAATATAATTCATGTAAGCTCGAGTTTCGTTATAAGATGTGTGTTTTCCTTGGGTATAGTTCATGCATAAAGGCTATAAGTGTCTTGATCGTTCCACTGGCCGCATCTATATCTCTCGTGATGTCGTTTTCGGTGTGAAGGTGTTTCCCTTTTCAACTCCGGGTGTCAAAGTTGATGTCTCTAAACTGATTCATGTGTCATTTCCTTCAACTAAACCAGTTACTCAGAGCACTGACACGCGTAGTTATTACATTACCCTATTCTAATGCACGTGGTTTTGTTGTTAGCTCTCATGTGCAGGTCCCCTCATCACCGTCGGAGCAGCCGATCGACGTCTCTTCCGCGCCGCCACTGGCAGATCTACATTGTGCCAACAGGGTGCACTGGACACCGGTAAAAATTAATTTTCTTTGTATATCAACATAATTTCACCATATGTGCACCCCTATACCAAGGATTTATATGTGTTGTGGCACCATCTGGCTCCATGGTTTCCTCTGCACTAGCTCCGCCACTGCGCGCCGCCTTTGCATGCCTTGGGCCACGTGCCTGACCCTGCTCCGCATGTAGCAGGGCCTCCCGTGACCACTTGTGGTGACCTAGCGTACCACTACATGGTGTAGTACACAAGTCGTTGACATAACACAAGTGTAACACCGTTCCAATCATATTACATCCCTCGGAGTGGTACAACAGAAACATATGCGAGTCCAAGGTATCTCTATAGAAGGATACACAAACTGTTTATAGATGATCAACATAGCCTCCTACTTTACAGTGAGGTAAAACTTCAAATAAAGCTCTAGAAGAACGACTCGTAGTCTAAATTATTGCTAACCCGAGCTGAAGAGCTACTTGGCTTGCTATAGAACTCCAGCTACTTAGGTCCTAGGAGTAGGGAAATGTTCCCTTCTATTACTAGTCTAAGTTTCCACTCTAGCTGATGCAGAAGTTGACTCCATTGACTTCTTTGAATTGGATTCTTCATCTTGTTGCAGTTGACTCCTTTGTCTTCGCGTTTCACGGTAGTTTCTCCTTCAGTGACTTTGATCTAAGAAGGGGGTTCAAATGGGAGGGAATGAGTACGAGCGTACTCAGCAAGTTCATATCAGGAAATAGGTGTATCATGCACTAGCTACAGCCACAGACCAGAAAGTCATAGGCGAATGCAAGTTTTTGTAAACATTTCTTCAAAGGGTTTCTTTTATTCTGAAAACTATGCCCGTCAGTCTTCACAGGTTGAACAGAACTTCACGGAGTTCCTTTCCTGCCGCGTTTTTAGTTCCCTTCCCGTAACAGGGAGTGACAGCCACAATTTGATACACTCTGCAGATGTGCGTTACTTTTCCCATAAGAGAACTTATCCTTGATACCAACCGGGTGTACTTTCCCGTCCACACTTCCTTGGTGTGGGGCCAGGTGTAAGGTCCAAGCCAATCACTCCCTTCTCCGTGACCTTGCATACCCACCCTTTTGTCCATCCATACACCCCCGGTAGACATCTCCCGATCATACGGCTTTACCCCCGATGTACTATGGACAATCCCTCATAGACGATAGAGCCTCTCATCCACACTAATGGGGATTTTAAAGGATTTCCCATCCTACTACAGTGTTATCCCCAACACCCAGTCAGGCTCCATCAAGTCCGTTGATATGCAAGAGGGAAAAGATACATCTGACTTCCCCAGAGCCATTATAGATCTTATGGTCAACGCGATATGTACGGCGCTAGAATCACTGGACGGCATTGGTACTTAGTCCTAGATGAGTAGTACCCTTGCAATGGAACCTCCACCAATCAACACATACCATGGTTCCATTGCCCACCACATAGTCATATTCATAATTGTAAAATAACACTTTTCTTTTCAATGCAAGAGTGATAAGTATAGTACTTTGCATATAGTTTGATAAAAATAATCAAATGACACGAGCAAGCGATGAACTTTCCTTTCTTGACTGCAAGATTATGCAGGCAAAAGCTTTGATACGTGATAACTCCAAATTCTGAAATACCATCATCGTCCGGTAAGGACAATGTTTAAAGAACTGGCAAAGATGCTATAATGCATAGTATGAGATGCAATCGTCCCAGGTTTAATCTAACTTTGATGATTTAGGATTGGTGAGTTGTAAAGATTTATTTAAGGTGTGTTGCACTTTTAGAATGGTTCTCAAACAAGGTTCTTATTAGGGTTTGGTGATATGAATAGCATAAACAAGTGATATAATGCATCATAATAAGCATACACACAAGGGAATGGTGGTTGCATAACAATTCAAGAGTAGTTATCAATTTTAAGTTCTACAGGACATGGTTGATGATTACTTATACTATACTTCAAAAGAATAACTTTTGAAGAACATGTTGATTAAGAAATAATAAGTATTTCAAATAAGAACTATGACTTGCTTTATATTTACGTCAAAAGAATAACTTTTGAAGAACATGTTAAATAAAGAACAAGAATTACTACAAATTGGAGCTATGTGCTTCTAGGGTTTACTATTAGAATCATTTAATTCACTACTAGGAACTAGTTGGTTCTTAAGTAGAATGGGTCTATAAGCAGCAAGTATTGGTAGATTTATTTCTATGGTTGATCATAGGTATCATATCAAAGAATGGTGGTCAAGGTGGTGCTATGAGTGAAGCATTAGGGTTTATTATGTCTTCCCATTTGCTTTCCTAAGTAGTCACTAATGGTTTCTAAGCTAGGTGGCTTACTATTCCTTAAGTAGGGTTTAGATGAATATGAGCCTGTCATGTGAATTACTACACAAGATTGGTATTAGGGTTCATCATCATGATTCTACTAGGGTATAATGCTTGAGGTTGATTTCAATGGTGTGGTATATAGGAATGGTGATCAATGGTGTTTAAATCAGAGTAACAATTTAGGGTTTGCCCCTAAGTGGCACTAATGGATCATACAGGTATTAATCAAAGATAAAGACATGAAATGTTGATCTCATGTGAATTGGTTTTATTTTAGTAGATCATAAGCATGAGTTCATTTGTTTCATATTAAGGTTCTATAAGTAAAGGCGAAGTTCACATTATCACATGTGATAAACAACAAGGGTTTTAGAGTTGATTCTAATGTGGGATGATCACATAAAATAATGAGATTAAGTTTCTTGTTTATTCTAGAACTAGGGTTTTTAAATTATGCTATCATTTTAAAATTATCATTGGTAATGGAATTGAGGTTATTAACTATTTAGAAATAAATTAATAATGGATTGAATATTTATTAATTTTTAAGGATTTAACAATTAGAATAAATACTAGTTAGGGTTTAATTTAGGGATTAGGGTTTGATAATCATTGTTAGGTTTTAAAATAATAGCTTGTGAACTAAAATGTTTAAGTAAAAAAGCTTTTGAGCTACCAAAATAATATTGGATTTTAACATTTTCTTGCTTTATTATTATTTAAAGAGAATGGGAAATAGTAATTTTTTAATTAGGGTTTTACTAATATTTATGTTAATGAAAAGATGATTAAGAAAATTAATCTTAACATTTTATTTACTTACTAAATAGATATTATTTAATTTTGATACTTAACTAATTTATTGAATTAAAATTGTGTTTTAAATAAATGAAAAGACATAATTAATAAAAGTAAAAATAAGTGGATTTTATTTTGACATGCATTTTTATTTTATATTTTTATTGAGTAGGATTTATTTTTGTGAGCATTTTGATATCTTATTTATAGTTTTCTGAGCTAATTTGAATTTTAGTTATTTTGGCAAAGTTTCAGTGATTTTCTGAGATTTAAATTAAAAACAGAAACACTAAAGCTACCTGGTCTAGTGCTACCCCAGTGACTGACTAGTGGGGCCAATGCCACGTTGGCTACCACGTGACCTTGACTGAGGTCAAAATTGAGACGTGGCGCTGGAGCTCCGTGCCGATGGCCTGTCGAGGATGGTGTCGATGCTAGAGGGCTCCCGCGGTGTAGCGCACATGCCCAATCGAATAAACATGACTCGGGGAACCTAACGGTGGTCTCGCCGCTAGTTATTGGTCATCATAGAGTGGCCGGCGGCGAGGCAAAGCGGCGGTGCTCGTGGGCTCACGGTGCGGCGAGGCTACGGGACACAATCGAGCGAACCAACCACACCACGAGGTTGAGGAGCTCGCCAGGAGCATCGAGGGCTTGACGGCAAGGCTTGAGGTGGTCTGTATCGACGGCGGCGATGGTGAGCGGCGTCGGAGAAGACGGAGTTGGCGTAGACGCTCCCGAGCACGGCGGCTCGATTCCTAGTACATGGTGGGCAAGTCAAGTACGGAGAGGTCGATGGCGTCGACGTCGAGTCGCGGGGAAGCTCCAATCACCGGCGAGAAGTGGTGTGATGCGTGTAATTGACACGTCCGTTGGGAACCCCAAGAGGAAGGTGTGATGCGCACAGCGGCAAGTTTCCCTCAGTTAGAAACCAAGGTTTAATCGAACCAGTAGGAGTCAAGAAGCACGTTGAAGGTTGATGGCGGCGGGATGTAGTGCGGCGCAATACCGTAGATTCCGGCGCCAACGTGGAACCCGCACAACACAACCAAAGTACTTTGCCCCAACGAAACAAGTGAGGTTGTCAATCTCACCGGCTTGCTGTAACAAAGGGTTAACCGTATTGTGTGGAAGATGATTGTTTGCAGAGAAAACAAGTAAAACAAGTATTGCAGCAGATTTGTATTTCAAGTATAAAAGAATGGACCGGGGTCCACAGTTCACTAGAGGTGTCTCTTCCATAAGATAAAAGCATGTTGGGTGAACAAATTACAATCGGGCAATTGACAAATAGAGAGGGCATAACAATGCACATACATGTCATGATAAGTACAATGGAGATTTAATTGGGCATTACGACAAAGTACATAGACCGCCATCCAACTCGCATCTATGCCTAAAAAGTCCACCTTCAAGTTATCGTCCGAACCCCCTCCAGTATTAAGTTGCTAACAACAGACAATTGCATTAAGTATGGTGCGTAATGTAATCAATAACTACATCCTCGGACATAGCATCAATGTTTTATCCCTAGTGGCAACAACACAACACAACCTTAGGGGTTTCTGTCACTCCCCAGTGTGTCAATGCAGGCATGAACCCACTATCGAGCATAAATACTCCCTCTTGGAGTTACTAGCATCAACTTGGCCAGAGCCTCTACTAATAACGGAGAGCATGCAAGATCATAAACAACACATAGGTAATAACTTTATAATTAACATAACATGGTATTCTCTATCCATCGGATCCCGACAAACACAACATATAGCATTACAGATAGATGATCTTGATCATGTTAGGCAGCTCACAAGATCCAACAATGAAGCACAATGAGGAGAAGACAACCATCTAGCTACCGCTATGGACCCATAATCCAGGGGTGAACTACTCACTCATCACTCCGGAGGCGACCATGGCGGTGAAGAGTCCTCCGGGAGATGAATCCCCTCTCCGGCAGGGTGCCGGAGGAGATCTCCAGAATCCCCCGAGATGGGATTGGCGGCGGCGGCGTCTCAGTAAGGTTTTCCGTATCGTGGTTTTTCGCATCAGGGGTTTCGCGATGGAGGCTTTAAGTAGGCGGAAGGGCAACGTGGGGGGCCACACGAGGGCCCCACACTACAGGTCGGCGCGGACAACACCTGGGCCGCGCCGCCCTATAGTGGCGGCCCCTCGTGGCCCCACTTCGACTCCTCTTCGGTCTTCTGGAAGCTTCGTGGCAAAATAGGACTCTGGGTCTTGATTTCGTCCAATTCCGAGAATATTTCGTTACTAGGATTTCGAAACCAAAAACAGCAGAAAACAAAGAATCGGCTCTTTGGCATCTTGTTAATAGGTTAGTTCCAGTAAAATGCACGAATATGACATAAAGTGTGCATAAAACATGTAGGTATCATCAATAATATGGCATGGAACATAAGAAATTATCGATACGTCGGAGGCGTATCAGCATCCCCAAGCTTAGTTCTGCTCGTCCCGAGCAGGTAAAACGATAACAAAGATAATTTCTGAAGCGACATGCCATCATAACCTTGATCATACTATTTGTAAACATATGTAATGAATGCAGCGATCAAAACAATGGTAATGACATGAGTAAACAAGTGAATCATAAAGCAAAGACTTTTCATGAATAGTACTTCAAGACAAGCATCAATAAGTCTTGCATAAGAGTTAACTCATAAAGCAATAAATCAAAGTAAAGGTATTGAAGCAACACAAAGGAAGATTAAGTTTCAGCGGTTGCTTTCAACTTATAACATGTATATCTCATAGATAATTGTCAACATAGAGTAATATAACAAGTGCAATATGCAAGTATGTAGGAATCAATGCACAGTTCACACAAGTGTTTGCTTCTTGAGATGGAGAGAAATAGGTGAACTGACTCAACATAAAAGTAAAGAGAATGGTCCTTCAAAGAGGAAAGCATCGATTGCTATATTTGTGCTAGAGCTTTTATTTTGAAAATACGAAACAATTTTGTCAACGGTAGTAATAAAGCATATGAGTTATGAAAATTATATCTTACAAGTTGCAAGCCTCATGCATAGTATACTAATAGTGCCCGCACCTTGTCCTAATTGGCTTGGACTACCGGTTCTTTGCAATGCACATGTTTTAACCAAGTGTCACAATGGGGTACCTCCATGCCGCCTGTACAAAGGTCTAAGGAGAAAGCTCGCATTTTGGATTTCTCGCTTTTGATTATTCTCAACTTAGACATCCATACCGGGACAACATGGACAACAGATAATGGACTCCTCTTTAATGCATAAGCATGTGGCAACAATTATTATTATCATATGAGATTGAGGATATATGTCCAAAACTGAAACTTCCACCATGAATCATGGCTTTAGTTAGCGGCCCAATGTTCTTCTCTAACAATATGGATGCTCCAACCATTAACGTGGTAGATCTCTCTTACTTCGTACAAGACGGACATGCATAGCAACTCACATGATATTCAACAAAGAATTGTTGATGGCGTCCCTGAAGCATGGTTATCGCACAACAAGCAACTTAATAAGAGATAAAGTGCATAAGTACATATTCAATACCACAATAGTTTTTAAGCTATTTGTCCCATGAGCTATATATTGCAAAGGTGAATGATGGAAATTTTAAAGGTAGCACTCAAGCAATTTACTTTGGAATGGCGGATAAATACCATGTAGTAGGTAGGTATGGTGGACACAAATGGCATAGTGGTTGGCTCAAGGATTTTGGATGCATGAGAAGTATTCCCTCTCGATACAAGGTTTAGGCTAGCAAGGTTATTTGAAACAAACACAAGGATGAACGGTGCAGCAAAACTCACATAAAAGACATATTGTAAACATTATAAGACTCTACACCGTCTTCCTTGTTGTTCAAAACTCAATACTAGATATTATCTAGACTCTAGAGAAACCAAATATGCAAACCAAATTAGCAAGCTCTAAGTGTTTCTTCATTAATGGGTGCAAAGTATATGATGCAAGAGCTTAAACATGAGCACAACAATTGCCAAGTATCAAATTATCCAAGACATTTTAGAATTACTACATGTAGTATTTTCCAATTCCAACCATATAACAATTTAACGAAGAAGAAACTTCGCCATGAATACTATGAGTAGAGCCTAAGGACATACTTGTCCATATGCTACAGCGGAGCGTGTCTCTCTCCCACAAAGTGAATGCTAGGATCCATTTTATTTAAACAAAACAAAAACAAAAACAAACCGACGCTCCAAGCAAAGTGCATAAGATGTGACGGAATAAAAATATAGTTTCAGGGGAGGAACCTGATAATGTTGTCGATGAAGAAGGGGATGCCTTGGGCATCCCCAAGCTTAGACGCTTGAGCCTTCTTAGAATATGCAGGGGTGAACCACCGGGGCATCCCCAAGCTTAGAGCTTTCACTCTCCTTGATCATATTGTATCATACTCCTCTCTTGATCCTTGAAAATTTCCTCCACACCAAACTCGAAACAACTCATTAGAGGGTTAGTGCACAATAAAAATTCACATGTTCAGAGGTGACACAATCATTCTTAACACTTCTGGACATTGCATAAAGCTACTGGACATTAATGGATCAAAGAAATTCATCCAACATAGCAAAAGAGGCAATGCGAAACAAAAGGCAGAATCTGTCAAAACAGAACAGTCCGTAAAGATGGATTTTTATTAGGGCACCATACTTGCTCAAATGAAAATGCCCAAATTGAATGAAAGTTGCGCACATATCTGAGGATCACTCACGTAAATTGGCTTAATTTTCTGAGTTACCTACAGAGAATTAGACCCAGATTCGTGACAGCAAAGAAATCTGTTTCTGCGCAGTAATCCAAATCTAGTATTTACTTTACTATCAAAGACTTTACTTGGCACAACAAAACACAAAACTAAGATAAGGAGAGGTTGCTAAAGTATTAATCAACTTCCAAGACTCAAATATAAAACAAAAATACTGTAGTAAAAACATGGGTTGTCTCCCATAAGCGCTTTTCTTTAACGCCTTTCAGCTAGGCGCAGAAAGTGTATATCAAGTAACATCAAGAGATGAAGCATCAACATCATAATTTGTTCTAATGATAGAATCATAAGGTAACTTAATTCTCTTTCTAGGGAAGTGTTCCATATCTTTCTTGAGAGGAAATTGATATTTAATATTACCTTCCTTCATATCAATAGTAGCACCAACGGTTCGAAGAAAAGGTCTTCCCAATATAATGGGGCAAGATGCATTGCATTCAATATCCAAGACAACAAAATCAACGGGGACAAGGTTATTGTTAACCATAATATGAACATTATCAACTCTCCCCAAAGGTTTCTTTTTAGCATTATCAGCGAGATTAACATCCAGATAACAGCTTTTTCAATGGTGGCAAGTCAAGCATATCATAGACTTTCTTAGGCATAACGTAAATACTTGCACCAAGATCACATAAAGCATTACAATTAAAATCTTTGACTCTCATTTTAATGATGGGCTCCCAACCATCCTCTAGCTTTCTAGGAATAGAAGTTTCAAGTTTTAGTTTTTCTTCTCTAGCTTTTATGAGAGCATTTGTAATATGTTTTGTGAAAGCCAAGTTTACAGCGCTAGCATTGGGACTCTTAGCAAGTTTTTGTAAGAACTTTATAACTTCAGAGATGTGGCAATCATCAAAATCTAACTCATTACAATCTAAAGCAATGGGATTATCATCCCCCAAGGTTGGAAAAAATTTCAGCAGTTTTATCACGAGCAGTTTCAGTAGCTTTAGCAGTTTCAGGTAATTTTGCGCGCTTTGCACTAGGGGTAGAAACATTGCCAACACCAATTATTTTACCATTAATAGTAGGAGGTGCAGCAACATGTGAATCATTAGCATTGCTAGTGGTGGTAATAGTCCAAACTTTAGCTACATTTTTCTCTTTAGCTAGTTTTTCATTTTCTTCTCTATCCCACCTAGCACGCAGTTCAGCCATTAATATTATATTCTCATTAATTCTAACTTGGATGGCATTTGCTGTAGTAACAATTTTATTTTCAATATCCCTATTAGGCATAACTTTCGATTTCAAAAGATCAACATCAGAGGCAAGACTATCAACCTTAGAAGCGAGAATATCAATTTTATTGAGCTTTTCCTCAACGATTTGTTAAAGGCAGTTTGTGTACTAATAAATTCTTTAAGCATAGCTTCAAGTCCAGGGGTGTATTCCTATTATTGTTGTAAGAATTCCCATAAGAATTAGCATAACCGTTACCATTATTATAAGGATATGGCCTATAGTTATTACTAGAATTGTTCCGATAAGCATTGTTGTTGAAATTATTATTTTTAATGAAGTTTACATCAACATGTTCTTCTTGGGCAACCAATGAAGCTAACGGAACATTATTAGGATCAACATTAGTCCTATCATTCACAAGCATAGACATAATAGCATCAACCTTATCATTCAAGGAAGAGGATTCTTCAACAGAATTTACCTTCTTACCTTGTGGAGCTCTTTCCGTGTGCCATTCAGAGTAATTAACCATCATATCATCAAGAAGCTTTGTTGCTTCACCAAGAGTGATGGACATAAAGGTACCTCCAGCAGCTGAATCCAATAAATTCCGCGAAGAAATATTTAGTCCTGCATAGAAGGTTTGGATGATCATCCAAGTAGTCAGTCCATGGGTTGGGCAATTTTTAACCAAAGATTTCATTCTTTCCCAAGCTTGAGCAACATGTTCATTATCCAATTGTTTAAAATTCATTATGCTACTCCTCAAAGATATAATTTTAGCAGGGGGATAATATCTACCAATAAAAGCATCCTTGCATTTAGTCCAGGAATCAATACTATTCTTAGGCGAGAGATAGCAACCAATCTTTAGCTCTTCCTCTTAATGAGAAAGGAAACAATTTTAATTTTATAATGTCACCATCTACATCTTTATACTTTTGCATTTCACATAGTTCAACAAAATTATTGAGATGGGCAGCAAGCATCATCGTAACTAACACCAGAAAATTGCTCTCGCATAACAAGATTTAGTAAAGCAGGTTTAATTTCAAAGAATTCCGCTGTAGTAGCAGGTGGAGCAATAGGTGTGCATAAGAAATCATTATTATTTTTGCTAGTGAAGTCACACAACTTAGTATTTTCAGGGGTGGCCATTTTAGCAGTAGTAAATAAAACAAACTAGATAAAGTAAATGCAAGTATACTAATTTTTTTGTGTTTTTGATATAGCAAACAAGATAGTAAATAAAGTAAAACTAGCAACTAATTTTTTTGTGTTTTGATATAATGCAGCAAACAAAGTAGTAAATAAAATAAAGCAAGACAAAAACAAACTAAAGAGATTGAGAAGTGGAGACTCCCCTTGCAGTGTGTCTTGATCTCCCCGGCAACGGCGCCAGAAATTTGCTTGATGCGTGTAATTGACACGTCCGTTGGGAACCCCAAGAGGAAGGTGTGATGCGCACAGCGGCAAGTTTCCCTCAGTTAGAAACCAAGGTTTAATCGAACCAAGTAGGAGTCAAGAAGCACGTTGAAGGTTGATGGCGGCGGGATGTAGTGCGGCGCAACACCGGAGATTCCGGCGCCAACGTGGAACCCGCACAACACAACCAAAGTACTTTGCCCCAACGAAACAGTGAGGTTGTCAATCTCACCGGCTTGCTGTAACAAAGGGTTAACCGTATTGTGTGGAAGATGATTGTTTGCAGAGAAAACAAGTAAAACAAGTATTGCGAGAGATTTGTATTTCCAGTATAAAAGAATGGACCGGGGTCCACAGTTCACTAGAGGTGTCTCTCCCATAAGATAAAAGCATGTTGGGTGAACAAATTACAGTCGGGCAATTGACAAATAGAGAGGGCATAACAATGCACATAAATGTCATGATAAGTACAGTGAGATTTAATTGGGCATTACGACAAAGTACATAGACCGCCATCCAACTCGCATCTATGCCTAAAAATTCCACCTTCGAGGTTATCGTCCGAACCCCCTCCGGTATTAAGTTGCTAACAACGAGACAATTGCATTAAGTATGGTGCGTAATGTAATCAATAACTACATCATCGGACATAGCATCAATGTTTTATCCCTAGTGGCAACAAGCACAACACAACCTTAGGGGTTTCGTCACTCCCCCGTGTGTCAATGCAGGCATGAACCCACTATCGAGCATAAATACTCCCTCTTGGAGTTACTAGCATCAACTTGGCCGAGCCTCTACTAATAACGGAGAGCATGCAAGATCATAAACAACACATAGGTAATAACTTGATAATTAACATAACATGGTATTCTCTATCCATCGGATCCCGACAAACACAACATATAGCATTACGGATAGATGATCTTGATCATGTTAGGCAGCTCACAAGATCCAACAATGAAGCACAATGAGGAGAAGACAACCATCTAGCTACCGCTATGGACCCATAGTCCAGGGGTGAACTACTCACTCATCACTCCGGAGGCGACCATGGCGGTGAAGAGTCCTCCCGGGAGATGAATCCCCTCTCCGGCAGGGTGCCGGAGGAGATCTCCGGAATCCCCCGAGATGGGATTGGCGGCGGCGGCGTCTCGCAAGGTTTTCCTTATCGTGGTTTTTCGCATCGGGGGTTTCGCGACGGAGGCTTTAAGTAGGCGGAAGGGCAACGTGGGGGCCACACGAGGGCCCCACACTACAGGTCGGCCGCGGCCAAGACCCGGGCCGCGCCGCCCTATAGTGGCGGCCCCTCGTGGCCCCACTTCGACTCCTCTTCGGTCTTCCGGAAGCTTCGTGGCAAAATAGGACCCCGGGTCTTGATTTCGTCCAATTCCGAGAATATTTTGTTACTAGGATTTCGAAACCAAAAACAGCAGAAAACAAGAATCGGCTCTTCGGCATCTTGTTAATAGGTTAGTTCCAGAAAATTCACGAATATGACATAAAGTGTGCATAAAACATGTAGGTATCATCAATAATATGGCATGGAACATAAGAAATTATCGATACGTCGGAGGCGTATCATGGTGTCCGGGGGCTAGGGTTTCGGTTTCTTCCAAAATTGAAACATAGAGATGGGGAATTTGATGCTAGGATTCTCGGCGGCGGCGAGGGGGTAGTTATCGACGACGGACAAGCGGTGGCACGAATCCTGGCGCAATCGATCGAGGAGAGCTCGACAGCGAGCTGCTTCTCGGAACGGAGGAAGACGATGACCCCCCCTCCTCGTGAAATATTTGGCGAAGGGGTACGTTTGGGCTGGGCCAAAGCTGGGCTGAGGTGCTGGGTGGCTGTTGGGCTAAGCGTGGGCTGCGGTGGCCTGCTTCGTCTGCCAAGTTGAGCTTCTCCCTCTCTTTTCCCCTTTCAAATTTCTGTTTTATATTTTCTGTTTTAGAGTTTGTGATTTGAATTCAAACTGAATTCTGTTTTATTTTGCAGGTTCTAAATTATTTGAATATCAAGACAATTTGATAATCATGCTCACTGCCTAATGTTGTTGTTTAAACAAGTATTGAAATTTTGATTAGATTGATATTTTGTGAGGTTTGAGGAAAATGGAAATGGGTTTAAATATTTATCTCAATTCCCTTTTTAATTTAGGAACCAGGTTTATTTAAATGATTTGAAATTTATAATAAGTGCATAATGACCACATCATTAGGTTTTGCTAATACTTAACAATATGGATTATTCACATATAATTTAATTATGGCTAGAGTTTAATAAATGATAAATAGAATGGGATTGGTTCATGATTTTATGTGGAGAATTGTTTCTAAGGTTTAAGAAAATTGATAAGATAACTCTCTAATCATCAATCTTCACTAGCAAGCTTTAAATTAAATTATTTAGGATAGATCCTATATTCCCCATGGTTAATTCAATTAGTTATATGATGATTCTATTTTTTTAAATACTATTTCATTTGGTTCACTAGGCAAGGTATTTGGAAAGCAAAGTAGAATTGGATATTGGTTTCACTCTACTCCCAAATGGCATTTAGTCCTTAAGTATATATAGCTTGGTTTATACTTGTGATCCATGATACACAAGTTAGGGCATACTATTTTATGTGGAGTGAATTCTATTTGAAAGGTTTAGGGTTTTGGTGATGCTTCCCTATTTGAAATATAAAATAGTCATGGGGCATGACAGGGTTCTACTTATAATCCAAAGTGATACTTGGATTGAAATGCAAAGGTGGTCTAGGGTTTTGGTGGTGATCACCAAGGTGATACACAACTAGGATTAGGATATGGGCATAAGATTTGATCATGTTTGATTGGCTAGAGTTATTCTCCTCAATTAGTTAGGATTCTTGCATCAAGGCAATGCTAGGTTATCTCAAGTGTTTGGATAAACAAGGTTTAAATAAATTCCATTACTCCTCCACTCAAGATATGAGAATTGGTCTAGGTTTAATTGCTAGGAATCTATCATTTTATGTGGTGGATGACATCTTCTTAACACTTAGGTTTATCTTATCAATTAACTCGACAAGTCATGATCATGCATTAGACAAGATCAACTAATTCTTTACTAATCTCTATTTATTATTTCACTCATCACACTCATCTAGATCCTTAGGGTTTATGATCATTACTAAATTTGTAATGATGAAAGCATGGGCCTTGTAAGGATTCATTAGTGAATCATGGTTCTCCTTTCCAAGATCAAAGGTTGACTTGAACAATTAGGATTAGTACTACTCTAGTATTCTTGTATGGACATGGATATGGTTAATATTATCACTTCTCTCACTTCTCAATACTTTGACACATCCTAGCGCTCTACTCAAAATATGATGATCTAATCTTGTAAATATATGGTCTGCCTAGGAATTCTACCTTGCAATATTCTGTAGCTTGTTCTTCAGGAAATCTGATAAACCTGCATCTTGTGGTATGCCCCCACCTCCTAGCTTCTTCATCTTGATCCTAGCTAATTTATGGAGTGGCTCTATGTGTTTGTTTCCTTGTATCATGCTACAAGATGATCAAATGGATGAAGGGTGTGGCTCCTTTTATAGGCTTGGGCAAGCTCTAGTATCATGACACATAGGTGGGTGACTCTTGTTTTGGTTTGATGAGTAAGGTGCTTGGTTGTCATGCCCTCATCCATAGCAATCCTTTGAGCATGAGGTGGCATAACTTGGAATGCAAGTAATGTAGATATTTTCATCCTATGTGGCATGATCATTATCCTCTCATATGATTTATTTTTGGATAGCCAAGTGGCATTTGTTACTAAATATCTTGTGGATAGTTTTATTATAATGGATGAGGCACTATATCATTTTTAATTGGTTTATATTATAATATTGGTCAAAAGATTATGGTTGAAGGTTATTCCTCAATTTTGGATAGTTGGTGTTTGAATTCACCAAGGCATGATCATATGAGTTTCAAAATACTTATAGTTAGTCTTATTTAAATATTTTGAAATATAATTCATAATGTAAACGGATTTAGATTTATGATATTCCATGTATTTAATAAGTTATGATTTAAATAAGAATATGTGGCTTTTATGCAATTTAGACCCTGTGGTTCACCTTATTTATAAGTGAATTAAATTACACACAAAGGTAGTTGCTAACTTTTAAGTGTTAATAAGTTAGGATTTGATTCTTAAAGAATGTGTTGTTGTAAGGAATACCATGATATGATCCTTTATAGGATTTGGTATTTGATCAACACTTAAGGTGTTGTGATAGTAAAGCTAATCCCATTTGATCTAAACCATAGATCAAATCATCTCTACCCAAAACAAGGTTTTAGCAAAGATCACAGTGGAGTTTATAGCGCTTGAGTTGATGATCTACTTCAATTCCAGCAAGTCAAGTGAAACTTCAGTTACTGTGACAAGTTTTATTTGAAAGCGAGAAAATTCCCCGGATTTTCTATGCATAAATGCAATGCACATGTTGGTGTTGTCTCATTTTATAGCCTCTAAACCTGGGATATTACACCACTCCTTCCGCGCGAGGTGCAGCCCCGGGCGGCCCTTCTTGCGTCCGCTTGCCACTGCCCGGGCGGCAGCCAGCCTGCCCATCGCCTTCCTCCTCGCCTGGGCCGAGCGCGCCCTCACCCACCGACGTCGACGCGTCGGCATCCAGCTTTTCGCCTGGGCCGCCGAGCCCTCTTGACTCGCCGTCATCTCCACCACCTGCGGATCCAGACATCGAAGCATATTGAGATTGATTTTCACTTCGTTCGAGAGAAGGTTGCTCTTGGTGCGCTTGATGGTTGCTCCATCTCCACCGCCGACCAGCTGGCTGACGTGTTCATGAAGCCTGCTACTCAGCTCACACTTCGTCATTTTAGTTCCAATCTTAACCTTGTTCACGACGGTTTAGATTGAGGGAGAGTGTTAGAGTTGTATATACGTATGTGTACGGTATTGTATACCGGTGTAATCTTGTTGTACAAGTTGATCCTATTATATAAAGCATATGCCAGCCGGTGGGGCGACCACGGCAAACAAATCTTTTTGACTATCTACCGATGTGCAGCTATGCTCCGGTTGTAGTCACCTCTACATCATGTGGAGCATCGCGATCTCTTTATAGAGGTGCCTACACATTTGGAGGATATGACGAGATATATGTTTTTCCAACATGAATGGCAGCGTGGTCTTCGGATTAGACCTCCTTCGCCATAGTCATTATTTTGTTCGCTCTTATGTTTTAGTTGAGGGATAGACTTTTTGGTTGTGACTTATGGTTTGGTACGGCTGTGTGCATACTTAAACTTTAAGTAATAAAGCGTCCATTCTCGGAAAAAAACTATCACAAACACATCAGGGTTTTTATGGGGCTTAGTAAAATACCACTGAACCCGTTTTACAGGTGGGAAGATCCACCGAGCTCCCAAACGGGGCCTTAAGCTATACGGCACACGAGCCCGATGTTCTTAATTTCTCTGCACGAAAGACTCAACCACGGATCGACTGATTCGTGCCACTATCAACTCGCGCAACGCTTCGATCGCCTAGGCCCTTCAGTGTGCAGCACCACCATGATGGTCTGAGATGACACCAGCTTGCAGATGCCACTCAAGAGAATCAAATGATAGGGAATACCTATGGCGTTCCATCTCTTCGAGGAAGAAGTAATGGAAAAGGGCATGCTGCCGCCTATCCGGCCGCACACTAGAAAATGGGAGTGTACGTACAAACAACAAAAGTTACAAAACGGCGAATAGCGAACTGGCAACTGTAGTCTCCCGCTGCAGCACGCGATGCAAAGGAAACCCATCGCCTTGAAGTTTGCAAGCATAAGCTGCGGCCACCATGCACCCCTCAGAAGTCAGGAAACAAATCTCTGAACTTCGCAGCACATTTCGTGGTCTGCAGTCTGCACATTCCTCAAAGGATCAAAACATATCCAACTCTAATTTTTTCGTTCTTTTAAGATAAACGGGAGTATCCTACGTTCCTGAGTATTTACATTTGTCGAGGCTTCAGATTTCACCGAGAGCACTTCAATTTTATTCGTCAGAGCCTTACTGGAGCTTGTATGCTCTTGTATAGAATGAGGCTCTCACTTCTCGCCTTACTGGAGCTTGTATGCTAGCTCTTGTATAGAGTGAGGCTCACTACTTGCATTAACCGTGCAACTGAGTAACTATAGTTAACGGTTGAACAAATCATAGTACTAACGGGGTACATGAAAACTCAAAAAGGTTCTCATTAATTTTTTTTTCTTTCTGGAAGCTTCTTCCTATGCCAATCTCAGACAATAACAGAGTGGCTTTTCCCACATTCGACCGAACTGAGTATGTCTGAACGATGGTTAAGTGGATGCATACGGGAGTTGCGTATGAGCACAACCCATACGATGTGGAAAGTGTGTCTAATACTTCTCCATACTCCTACAAGATAGTATATAGCAACAGTGTGGCCAGCACTGTCTTGTTCACCTATATTTTACGTTTTCTATTCAAGGCAATACATATGATTGAATCTCTGAAATAAAAATGATTGAAGATAGGATCCCAATCCTATTTCTTTGGGGGGCATAGCGTCTGGCTAAAGTTGGTATTCCAAGATCCCACAAAAACGGTCCCCATGCATATTCAGCACAGAGCGTAGGAAACTAGTCAGTGGTGCACCGGTATGAAGATTCCTTGGTACATGATTGTGGTAACGTTATAGAACTTCCTCTCTTTTTATTATTGTGTTTGGGTATCAAAAAGGCAGTAATGTTTTCCACTATTATATTTTGGTTAAGACTCTTACGAATATATGAGATGGAAGAGCAAAAACAACCGGTAGAACATGGGTCCACGTGAATCATATATTTTGGGTATTCTTTCATGTTGCCTTGATACTTACTAGCGTGAAATGTTAAGAAAAAAATATAACCATATGTGTCCTACACAAAAAAGAGAAAATAAAATTTGTATTTTTCTGCATAGTAAAAATCCGGGTTATTGTACTATTCCTTGAACATTTGTCTTCTTAACACAAGTTACATACTTTTGTATTTTATTTTCAAACTTGGCTTGAACATATCTGCATATATTCTCCACACACATGATTTATGCCAAAATTTTAATATTTTTATCTGATTTTATTGTACATGAGGGATCACATGGACGCATGCCCACCAAATCTGGGTGGGATGGGTGTTTACTTTACTGTGATAGATCTATTATAGAGTTTGCACATACAAATCTGAAACATTTTTCCTTGTATTAGCGGTCAAACTTTTCCAAGCGATAATATGACTGATTCCAAAGTGACATGTATAGAAGAATAAATGATTTAGTCCAACTTGTTAACCAATATATTTCTAAACTTAGTTAACATTTTTCCGATGATGAACTTGAAACATAGTAATTTTTTTAGGGGAGATGGTTGTTAATCGTGGGATCTTTTTCTAATATAAAGAAAATGGTTTTAGTGCCAAATATGGAATGGTAGACAAGAACTTCAAAGGATAAAGTTAAAACAAGCCCATGTAACATGGAGTCCTGAAAGAAGAAGTAAGTCCACTAAAGCCCACTAGTGCTTATTCCTGGTGGACAAAGACAATCCTCCCAATGGACCAAGTACACGGACTAAATAAGTCAATACTCACTTGATTTTCTTCTCTTCTAGAGTATATTATAGTTTTTTTTCTAGAAAAGTTGATTTTCCCCCTTATTTCTCTCACCCTGCTAAGGGTATTGGTGATCTTTCATATAAGTTTTTCCCATAAAAGGCACCACACCAGTGATCTTTAATCTATTTATTATACTATGAAACAAGAACTCGCCTCTTTTGGTGGAACTAAAGCCTCTTGAGGTTACCATTTTGGCAATTGGGTCCGGGTGGAATTTCCTTCAAACTTGGGACAATATTTGCTTCTGGCACCCAACAAATCTGCCAGATATAGCCGCAAGCTTTTTCTAGTGTATGCATACATATGAATTAAAAGAATTTTGCAAGAGAAAAGCAACTATACCCGGATTTACGAGACACCCGCCTCTCTAACAAAAAACTTTCAAACAAATGTTTCTATGTCCACTCCTTCAGTCATTTGCAGATAGATGATATGGAGACGGTGATCTGGAGGAGTACGTGCAGCCCCTCTCAAATGCAAGATTTTCTGCTGGCTGGCTAGGAGGAAACGGCTCCCCACTAACGAACGGCGGTTTCGGCACCACCTCACCACCTCCGCCGCCTGCCTCTCCTGCAACATTGATGAGGATACCGACCACTTGCTGCTCTTCTGCCCTCGAGCCACTGAAGTCTGGGACTTCTTCCACCACGGCTTCGACCCTGCTGACTACTCCAACTTCTCCGACCTCTGCCTCAAGAAAAGCTGCAGCTACGAGGAAGCCACCATCAACACGGCCAATGCTTGGAACATTTGGAAGCGACGGAATGCTCAGACTTTCAACGGCGCTGTGGAAAGTCTCTCCTTTGTTACTCGTAGATGTATCCAGGACATTAGGCTATGGGCTTTTAGATGTAACACCCCTTCCTCAACCTCCTTCCTTATTTCTTGGTGTAATGGATATAATCCCCCCTGAACTCTCCTCCCTCTCTCTCGCTTTCTCTTTAGCTCTCTCTCCTAGCTGCCTAGCTACCTAGGAGCCTCTCATCTCCCTTGTTTTGTACCACCATGTGTTTTTGTTGGCTATAAAGTGTTCAGGCTGACGTAAGCCCGCCGTAGTCCAGGTCAAAAAAAATGCAACTATACAATTCATACATGCCTAACAAACATAATATACTATATATATTGACGTTTAAAGTTCTGCATCAAATACCGTGTAAAATAAAACGTGTCTTACATCTTGAATGGAGGGTCCGGGTATCAACTTGTTTTCCAAGACAGACCAACACAAAATTTGAGATTCTGTTTATATGGGAAACAACCACGCTGTCGGGTACCCGGTGCTGGCGACGGTGGTGCGTTCGTACAAACCAGTTCGTTGCCATCTAGGAAGTGCCCATACCGCCTGTAGCTCAAGTTGCAAAACCCGCAAAAAAAAAGTTGCAAAACGCAAGTTTATTGTGTTCCCAAAAGCTGTGTACCAATCCGTCACCTCGCGTAGGCAAGAGGACCCCGGCCGCACATTGTATAGGCCAAATCAACGTACCAGAGAACGAACCCGACGCCAGAAAAACAAGGAGGCATTCACTCTCGACCTATAGCTTTTGTGCAACGGAAGCATATGCATCTCGACCACCGGTCCCAGCTGGCCGCTCACCTCACCGTGCCGCCCAACCAATCCACGGCTGGAGTTAAGCTAGCGTAGGTCTGCTGCCGGCGGCGAGCGCAAGCTAGCATATGTTCGCAGTTATTGCGACCTCGAGAATCAAGGTACGGGACAGACGGCCCCGGTTTGATCACGAACACACGTTTGCAGGTACCACCGATCCGTGCAAGCTTTAGATATGTTCACTACATTAGCAGAAAAAAGAAGAATCTATTTCTAATTGCTCAACCGATGAATTGCGTACTGCTCCGATGGAAAAAGCGTTTTTCAAACCCGAACTCATATGCTCCTTGTTCAAAAAGAAAAAGAAAAACGAAAAAATAACAAACTAATTAAAAAAAAACTTAATTTTGTGTACAATGAACATGAACAAGTGTTCTAACTACACACAAAAAATCTCCGAGCAAAAAACATATGTGGTGGTCTAGGCAAAAAGGATAAATCGGAGTGATGTAAGCAACAAATCTAAATGTTCCAAACAACACCTAATTATATTTATTGCACCTTTCAGTACATATGTCTTTTCTCGGAGATTTTTGATGTACAGTTAGACCACTTGTTCATGTTCAGTGTACAAAAAAAAAATTTAATTTTTTTGCCATTTTTGATTATTTTATTAAACCAGGAGCATATGAGCTCGGGTTAAGAACTGGTTTTTCGCTGCTCTGATCTACGTACTATATACTTGCCACCTTCACATCCATATTAATAGCCCCCCAAGCATCCAGAGTCTTAGAACATTTTCACGGGGGTTCCACTAACTACATCCGGCAACAGTGACGGATGAGCTGTTTTGGGCACAAGCAAAGTTTGTTTCCCAATTGGGGGCGGCGGTCCACCGCTGCAGCCCCAATACCGCAATCTTCAAATGAATCAAATTACAAATTTCGTTCAAACATTTCAGGTATTGTAGGAAGTTTGAGCAATCTTTTAAAAAATCCATACTAAACCTAATCTAGCGCCTATCGAGCGTGCTCTATATATAATAGAGCGGGACTGTCCACGCCATTGACATTACTTTCGCTGGGTAAAAAAGGCTTTATATATTCGTTTATGGACAGAGATTTGGTGCACATGGACACCCGCGATCCCTTTTTTTAAAAAAATCATATTTTTGAGTTTCAAACAATTCCAAAAAAGGATGTGCATATACTCAATGATATATCCCACAAACGAACAAAAAATGAAACTTAAAGTCCATCGCACACTGTATACACAAGCTAGCAGTCGACAAGTTTACAGAGGAATACCCAACCAAACGGTTCTGGAAACAAAACAAAAAAAAAAGTGTGTGCATGAAGCGTTGGATGGCCGGCCGGAAAAATTGCAGCGCAGATGGAATTCTCGGTGCCCCCCTCGGAAGCGATGAAAGAGTCGGCCGATGGTGGTTTTCAGTCGGTCGATGCCGTGGTTTCGTTCGAATGCCATGACAGTGGAACGCACCGAGTTGACGTTGGTGCGCACGTCAACAGAGACCCAGATAGATGGGGGACGGCGGAGCTGAACCGAGCAACAGAGACCGTTCGCGGCCAGAACGGGAGGTGGGAGAAGGTGGACGCTCATGACAAGATGCGTTTGCGGTACAGTACGTGCTAGGTAGATTCATTCCATCAATCAGAAAAAATCACAACAGCTAGCTCACCTAGTACTTCTACAAGTGGTACGAATACACCAGAAACAATCGACGTCACAGATACTTCTGTACACGTACGTATATACTACTACGAACTGAACAAATCTCCTCGAATAATTGGGCCTCTATATCGTCCTAGGTTACGTTCCTCTAGCTAGCTACCTAGTCGACTGATCGCTGTACGTAGCTATTAATTCTTCAATCATGCGATTCAGTACATTCTTCCCGATGAAGCTAGGCGCTCGAGCTTAGACAGGTGGCACTGCTGTCGCTGTCGCTGACGCGACCACCGGGGTGGCGTCCGCGGTGCCGTCCTTCTTGGAGGCGGCGGCGGCGGGCGGGCCGACGGGGGCGCGGCACATGGGGCAGGTGGAGTGCGCGCGAAGCCAGCCGTCGACGCACTCGGCGTGGAACAAATGCGCGCACTTGGGCAGCCGCCGCACCGTCTCGCCGGCCTCCACCTGCCCGAGGCACACCGCACAGTCCACAGCAGCCGCCTGCGCGTCTTCAACGGCCGCTGCCTCTGGGACGACGGCGGGGAGCTTGTACGTGAAGGTGGGGAGCGCGGCGATGGCGGCGTCGCTCATGCCGCGGCGCTCGGACCCCGGTGAGGCGGCGCCGGCCTCCAGATCGTCGGCACGCACAGCGCGCTGGCGCTGGCTGCGGGTGCGGCAGGCGTACCAGATGGCGAGGTAAAGGAGGAAGGTGGCGATGCCGATGGCGAAGGAGAGGCCGATGAAGAGCATCCGCGAGCGGGTGCTGTACCTGGAGTTGTCGGCGAAGAGCCATGAGGTGGGCGCGTTCATCTCGGACTTGGAGACTCCTTGGCCGCTCGCGTACACGGAAATGGCTTCTCGTTTCTCGATCGATCGGCTTCCTCGCCGGAACACCAGGTTGTGTGCTGTTTCCTGCTCGGTCCACGCGAAGGTGTAGCTGCCGGAGCAAGGCGCAAGCGAGGTGTATGCTTCTTGTTTTCTTCAGGTCTCGTCTCTGCTGGGCCAAAACGGCGCGGAGGCCGTATATAAAGGAGCCGGGCGGCATGGGTCTGTCTGAGGCTTCATCGCAACGGCACGGCACGGCGAGTCGGGCGCGTGATGCATGTTGAGTAACATATTGTATAGATATAGGTCCCCGTGTTTTCTCAGGGTTGTACCTGTAATTGTACATGTGTCCGCCTATATATATACGAGCAGCCGGCCCTATTGGTGCTGTGCAATCTCCAATACCCTTCTCTACATGGTATCGGAGACCCTTCGGGTCCCGACCTAGCCGCCGCCCTCCTCCTCCTTAGGGCGTCGCCGCCCTCCCCAACCCTAGCCGCCGCCCTCCTCCTCTAGGGGCGCCGCCGCCCTCCCCACCACCACCGCTTCCGCCATCAACCCTAGCCGCCGCCCTCCTCCTCTAGGGCGCCGCCGGCCCTCCCCACTTCCAACCCTAGCCGCCGCCCTTCTCATCTAGGGCGCCGCCGGCCCTCCCCACCGCCACCGCTTCCGCCATGGCGCGCTTCGACTCATCCTCCGGCTCCGGCAGCAGCAACCCCTTCGCCGGCCCCTCCGTCGCCGTCATCCGCGACATCCCCATCGCCGAGCGCGTGCCGCCGAAGCTCTCCACCACCGCTGCCAACTTCTTCCCGTGGAAGACGTACTTTGGGCTGCTCTTCCGCGAGTATGATCTCCTTGATCACGTCGACGGCACCATCGACCTCCTCGCCATGCCGCACGACCCCGAGTGGCTCGCCATCGACGCCACCATCATCCGCCGGTTCTACCGGACCGTCTCCAACGACATCTTCCGCACTCTGTCGTCCGCGACGGCGACTCCGCCCACACGGTCCGGGATAAGATCACCGGCCTCTTCACCGACAACAAAATCCAGCGGGTCACCTTCCTCCAACAGGAGTTCTTCGGCACCCACCGGAACGACTCTGTCTCTCGATGACTACGCCCTCAAGCCGAAGAGCCTCTCCGATGAGCTCCGTGACTTGGAGTTCCCGATCGATGACAAGATCATGCTCTCCACCCCGTCGGCGGGTCTCGGCGAGGATCTCGGCAACGCCGCCTCCAACCTCACGCTCCTCACCACGCCCACCTTCGAGCGGGCCGTGGCGTACCTGCGCCTCGAGGAGCGCCGCCTCAAGCACCTCCGGGCTCGGGCGGCCCACACCGCCTTCGCCGCCGGCTTCTCCCGCGGCGCCCGGACTCCCGCGCCCCGCGCCCTGCGCCTCGCCCCCGGGTCCGCCGCCGGGTTTCCCCGCCGCCGCCCGCCGCCCGGTCGGACCGGTCACCGAGCCGGCCGGACCGGCCCCCGGACCGGGCCCGCCGGCGCCCGGCCGGCCGGACCGGTCCCCGGACCGGCCAGCCGGCTCCTCCCGGTGGTGGCCGCCGTGGCCGTCGTCGCCGTGGTGGTGGCGGCAACGGTGGCGCCAATGCCGCCGCCCCGCGCCTCGTCCCCCGCGAGTACACCGCCCCTCCGCCATGGACTGCCGGTCACAACCCGTGGACCGGGGTTGTTCACGCCTACTCCATGCCCGTGCCGCGCGCCCCTACCCGGGCATTATGGGGCCGCGTCCAGCCTCCCACCGGGCGTTCTACGCGGCGCCCCGGCCTGCCCCGGCCTACGCCGCCCCTCCGGGTGCGACCCGTGGGATCCCGCGCTCCCGACCGCCCTCCGGAGCGCCCCTCTGCTGGGGCGTATGGTGGCGGTGGCGATTGGTTCATGGACACCGGCGCTTCCGCGCATATGGCGGCGCATCCCGGTAACCTCTCCTTTTCCACACCCGCTTCCACTTCTTCTCGCATCATCGTTGGCAACGGTCATGCTCTTCCTATTACTCACACTCGGTTCTGTCTCTTTTCCTTCCACCTCCACTCCCTTTCTCTCCATAATGTTCTCGTTTCTCCGACTTGATCAAAAACCTTGTTTCGTTAAATCTTTCCGTCGTGATAACCCCGTGATCGTGGAATTTGACGCTTTTGGTTTCTCTGTCAAGGATGGTCGTACCCGGATGCTCCTCCACCGATGTGACAGCCCCGGCGATCTCTACCCCGTTGGCGCGGCCTCCACCACCACCGGCCGTCCACTCGCCCTCTCCGCCGGTGTCGACCTTTGGCACGCCCGTCTTGGCCATCCTAGCTCCGCCACTCTGCGTCAAATAATGCAAGGATTCTCCTTTACTTGTAATAAAACGGATGCCCACTCTTGTGAAGCATGTCGTCTAGGCAAACATGTTCGCCTTCCGTTTAGTTCGTCCTCCACGGTCGCATCTTTTCCCTTTCAACTCATTCATAGTGATGTATGGACCTCGCCGGTTCCGAGTAACTCTGGTTATAATTATTATCTTGTGATTCTTGATGATTACTCGCATTTTGTATGGACTTTTCCACTTCGCCGTAAGTCGGATGTTGCCACCACCCTCACCGCCTTCTTCGCGTTCGTCTCCACTCGGTTTGGTCGCCCCATTCACGCTTTCCGGACCGACAACGGCAAGGAGTTCGACAACATCACCATTCGCTCACTTCTCGCCACCCACGGCACCATCTTCCGCCTCACGTGTCCATACACTTCTTCACGGAATGGCCGTGCCGAACGGATGCTTCGTACCCTCAACGACTGCGTCCGCACCCTTCGTTCCATGCCTCCATGCCCCCGCGATTCTCGGCCGGATGCCCTTGCCACGGCGACTCTCCTCGTCAACATCCGCCCGTGTCGTGTGCGTTGGTCCTACACGCCGCATCATCTCCTTTACGGTGCGCCGCCCACCTATGATGACCTCCGCATCTTCGGCTGCCGGTGTTTTCCTAACACTGCTGCCACCGCCGCGCATAAGCTTGCGCCGCGCTCCCTCCCTTGTGTGTTTCTCGGCTACCCCGCCAACACCAAGGGTTACCGCTGTTACGACCCGGTCTCTCATCGTGTCATCACTTCCCGGCACGTGTACTTTGACGAGTTGGTTTTTCCGTTTCAGCGGGGACTCATGGCGACACCTCCGACGACGCTCCCGGCGCCCGCCGGCCCTCCTCGCGGCCGCGCGCCGATGACCGACCGCGGTGGCCCCCGGCGCCGGCCCCGCTCGGTCTCTCGGCGTCCCCGGCGCCCGCCGGCCCTCCTCGCGGCCGCGCGCCGACGCCCGACCGCGGTGGCCTCCCGCCTGGACCCTCGGCGTCCGCACCGCCCGCGGCGCCCGTCGCCCCGTCGCCGGCCGGCGCCTCGCCGCGCGGCGCCCGCGTCGCCGGCGGCGCCCTCGCCCGCGCGCCCGTCGCCTGCGGCGCCCTCGCCCGCGTCGCCCCGCGTCGCTGCGGTGCCCTCGCCCGCGGCGCCCCGTCGCTGCGGCGCCCTCGCCCGCGGCGCCATCGCCCGCGACGTCCGAGGCGTCCCCGGTGCCCCCGTCGCCCGCGGCGGCCGCCTCTTCGCCGTCCGCCTCGCCACCCGTCGCTGCGGTTCCCGAGCCCATGCTCACCCGCGCCGCGCGCAGGCGTGCGGCGGCCGTCTACACGCTACCCCGCCGACCGGTATGTTCGCGCGGCTTCTCCGTCTACCGCGTGCGCCGTCCGGGCCGGCGGCAACGGCATATTGCCGCACGACGGCGGCGTCCCCTCCACCGGCCGACCCGGCCAAGCGCCCGGTCAGACCGGACCGTCGCCCGGCTCGTCCGGTCATCGGGCCGGCCAGACCGGCTCTCCCACCGGCTCGGCGACCGCTCCTTCGCCGGTGCCCACCTCGGCTCGCGCTGCCTTGCGCGACCCGCATTGGCGTGCCGCCATGCGGGAGGAGTACGACGCGCTTCGGCGCAATAGGACCTGGGAGCTCGTTCCCCGGCCCCTCGCGCCAATGTCATCTCCGGCAAATGGGTCTTCAAGCACAAGCTCGGCTCCGACGGTACTCTCGAGCGCTACAAGGCGCGCCTGGGTGGTGCGCGGCTTTAGGCAGCGCGGCGGCGTCGACTTCACGGATACGTTTGCCCCGGTTGTCAAACCGGGCACGATCCGCACGATGCTGCACCTCGCCGCGTCTCGTGCGTGGCCCGTGCATCGGATGGACGTCTCCAACGCCTTCCTTCATGGCCATCTGCAGGAACGGGTGTACTGTCGGCAACCCACCGGCTTCGTCGACCCCGAGCGCCCCGATGACGTGTGCTTGCTCTCTCGGTCCCTGTATGGACCGAAGCGGGCGCCCCGCGCTCGGTACCGCCGCATCGCCGGCTTCCCGCATCGAGCTGGGCTTCCGCTCCACGCGTTCCGATGCGTCCCTGTTTGTCTACCGGACCGGCAACGACATGGCATACCTGCTACGTACGTCGACGACATCATTCTGACGGCCTCCACCGCTGGTCTTCTTCGACAGCTCACCGACCGCCTTCGCGCTGAGTTCGCGTTGAAGGATCTTGGCCCGCTTCACTACTTCCTCGGCATCGAGGTTGTCCGACGTGCGGACGGGTTCTTCCTCCATCGAGCGGAAGTATGCTCACGAGCTTCTCGAGCGTGCCGGGATGCTTAACCGCAACCCTGCGCCTACTCCCGTCGACACGAAGGCCAAGCTTTCCGCCGGTGATGGGTCGCCGGCGTCCGACGCGCCGTTCTATCGTTCCATCGTCGGTGCCCTTCGGTACTTGACACTGACGCGACCGGAGCTCCGGTACGCCGTGCAGCAGGTGTGCTTGCATATGCATGCTCCTCGGGATGCTCATTGGGCCGCGGTGAAGCGGATTCTCCGCTACGTCCGCGGTACCATGGGCTACGGCTTGACATTGCATGCTTCGCCCTCGACGTCGGCCGACCTTGTCGCCTACTCGACGCGGACTGGGCGGGTTGCCCGGATACGCGCCGCTCCACCGGCGGCTCTCGTGTCTACCTCGACTCGTCGCTTGTTTCTTGGTCCTCCAAGAGGCAGCCCACCGTGTCCCGCTCCAGTGCTGAGGCCGAGTACCGCGCCGTGGCCAACGCTGTGGCTGAGTGCACATGGCTCGGTCAGCTTCTGTCCGAGCTATCTTGTCCTGTTGACAAGGCTACGGTGGTTTTCTGCGACAACGTGTCGGCTGTCTACCTCTCCGCCAACCCCGTTCATCATCGGCGCACCAAGCACATCGAGCTGGATATCCACTTTGTTCGTGAGCAAGTTGCCCTCGGTCGCGTTCGAGTTCTTCACGTACCGACGTCTCAGCAATTTGCCGATATCATGACGAAGGGATTGCCATCCACGACTTTTCCCGAGTTTCGCTCCGGTCGTGTGTGTCGGTGCCGACCCTTCGACTGCGGGGGGTGTTGAGTAACATATTGTATAGATATAGGTCCCCGTGTTTTCTCAGGGTTGTACCTATAATTGTACATGTGTCCGCCTATATATATACGAGCAGCCGACCCTATTGGTGCTGTGCAATCTCCAATACCCTTCTCTACAATGCATGAGTGATGGTTACCGCCACAGATATTTGAGCAAGGCGCGAATCGGGGGGCCGGGGTGAAAAGGGCCGATGGGGAGGCCGGAGGATCGACAGCCGATCGAATAGACACACACGAACCACTCATCGTCGCTCGGCGGTCCCTCGGGTCGACCAGATCTGTAAATCTGCTCTGCATGTCTGACATGAGATCCCTGGATATTTGTGTTGTTCCTACAAGATGTACGTGTTACTACTGTATTTTTCTGAGCAGGCCGACTAGGAGAAGTTGTAAAGTTGGGCATCCCCACCTATTTAGGATGATGAACTTTCATGGAATCAACTCGAGATCCATACGATCCTTACATTTTATTTCCTCCATCTCAAAATAAGTATCGCAGTCTTGTGTAGATACGGCGCATTTTAATTGTTGACCATCTGTATCTAGATAAATTTGCGATATTTATTTTGAAAAAGATGAGCGTATTCCTGATTAGGAACATGTATCACTAGATATGATGTTCACTGCCAAACTACTTTGCTGGCATTATCTCCGCCTTTTCGAAAGCAAGAGGGACCTGACGTGGGGTTGCCAACTTGCCATCCATCGTGCCTCATTTTTAGAGCATTCCGCGCGCGAACTCAAATTACAACCATATATAGGAGTTCAAGCTACTTTGCGTACGACACAAACGGATATTTATGAACGCATGTATGTGTGGTGGTTGGACGCACGTACGTACGCGGCGATAAGCGACAGCGTTTGCGTTTCGTCTCCACATTGATTTGTTTGCGAATGTAGTTGGGTGGTTAGGAAAGGGGCAGTGGCCATAGGCGGACCCAGAAAATTTCCAATGCCTGGACAAGCCAAAGTGTGATAAGAAAAATCTCATACACATTTACTAACATAGACGTTATATAGCTAGGGAAAGTAAACCTTCAACAAGATTTTTCATGTATAAAAATGGGCACAGTACATAAAGAAGCATAATAGCACATGGAAATTTTCATTGGTACTAAATAAGAGATTTTTAAACCAAAAAGCTCAATGTTCATAGGTACTAGACACTAGACAGTAATGAAACTCTAATGCTCGACTAGAAAAGCTTATCCAAACTGCAGAGATTACGCCACCCCGTTGGCCCTGGGTCGGGCCTCTGCCGGCCGAATTCCTTCTACCGCCACTGCCGTCATAACTCCTGAGCCGCCACCCCTCTCTTCCGCTTCCGGCCGCGAGCTGCGCCTGCTGTCGCCCGCGCAGTCTACACATCTCCTGATGCAGCTTCTTGCCAGGGAAACTCGCCCCTATCGCTGGATGCCATCACGGAACGCTGGAGGGCCAGAGGTCCCCACCTCGCCGGCCGAAAGGATGCCGGACTGAAATCAGGTGACATGCCTATATCATGTCACGCTACAACATTCGCCCCTACATCTACCATCCAAAGTTAATCCATGCACATAAGTGAACCAGAGCACACACACACAAAAAAAGCATCCCACACTTAGGTCCTAAGTTTTATTGGAATCTGAATTCGACAAAAGTCTGAAAAATAATTTATTAAATTCGGTACAAAAGTATACGCTTACTGTTTAAACTTTTAAACGACTGGAAATTTTTTCTTTGATATGAAATGAAAGTTGTTTCTATTATCTAGAGTAGTGTCTAAAACTGTGCAATCTGAAACTGGTACAAAAGTATATGCCTACAGCTTTTTTTGTGTGAAATGACCGGTCCCTATTCCCTAGAACAGGCGCACAGCCCACACAGTGGTTGGCTGGCCCAAAGTGAGGCCCAAAATAGGTGCCCGTGGGGCATTGCCCAAAATTTCTGGGTTGAAGCCTGGGCAGAGCTGCTTTCCAGCAGAATTTAAACCCTAAGTTTAATATTTTGGTGTCCCCGAATATTCTTCATTAAGAGGCAACGTTCCTGTCGACAGCGAGGTGTCTGTGGTAACTTCGTCAATCTCAAGACCCGTCAAATGAAGTTTCTTGCACGCAATCTTTCAGAGGTGATCATAGGGGTAGGGTGTGCGTGCGTTCATAAGGATGAGTGTTTACACGTATACGTGAGCATCTACGTCTGTACTGTGTTTTGCTAAAAAAACATTGAATTGTTTGCCCGGGCATCCCGTGTTAGTTGCTGTGTGAACATACGTTTTCTCGCACATAGGGGTGTGATTAGTAGGCAACATGGAGTCCAACAAGGTTATTGCAAGTCTCAAAATGGTTGATTGGTTTACTGTACTCACACTTCACGTTGTGGTTGACACACGCGTCAAAGCAGCTTCGTTGCCATGCCAAAGAAAAATGCTTCATTCGGCCGTTTCCCCATAGCCACCCTCAACGATGTCTCCTAGAGCCCTTGAGTATGTTTTGTTTATTTTTATTGTTTGCCTAGATTGTACCATGCATGCATGGTAGTATTGTATGATTTTGTTTTACGTCGATTGTACCATGGTTAATCTAGTTTGTACATTGTGGGGTGGTCAATGTAGGACTCGTTGTGCGATGATTTGTCAGGCTTTGGTCCCCTTTGAGGACGCATAGATCCCATCATTGTCGATGATTCGCATGCTCACTTGGTGAGAAAAATGTGGAGGTGGGTCAGAGTTCTGACCAGCCTCGGCAAAAAAAATCTAGGATCAATGTCGCGGAGCTATGTAAAAAGCCTTATGGACAATATCGCATCAAAGGTTGCCCCTAGCCCTTGCAAAGGCAAGGAAGGCGCAGAAGATGCATGATGCTCGTGTTGTGCGCAAACTGCACACTGTGCAGATGAAGGTGTTGCCTGCCAAAACCCACCGGCGAGCAGCGACGAGCAACACGGAGAGCCGGGAGGCTCCCAGGACTGCTGGTAGGCCCTGGTCCCTCGGGCGACGGCCCGCAATGCTCCGGCACACGTCCTGGCGGTTGCAAGGACGTGCCACCTGACCTATACCTGGTCAGGAAGGTGTTGGATTGCTTCGATTAATTTCCTGCGTGGCAGACACGTAAACATTAAATGAGCCTCGATCGGCTCTCAGGTTACCCTGTGAATCGGCTCAAAGAGCCGATTAACCCATGGTTCATATTAGATCTATGATAACATGGGGATCCTGCTTTATCAATACCAAGTTAAATCAATCTACGACAGTTTAGGGCTTTCACCGTATAACCGGAACGTCCTACACGTAGTTGAGCCTGGCAGATACGAAAGATAACGGAAAACTAGTCCTCGAGGAGGCCTAAAAACCAACATGGAGTCGATTCCCGGAACATCCCTTCTTGGATCGGCAAACCATACCTTACGCACTACTGGATCATTCAACCCGTTTGCAAGGCCTAACCATGCAGATATCAAACTAAACCTTGAATAACAAGGAACAACCATAACAGATCAGATCTACTAAATAAAGATGAAGCAAGATGCTGCCCTTACACCCAAAATAGGTGTAAAGGCAGCTAGATATTGAGGGGCGAGCATAACTAAGCAAACATATCGAAAAAGCATCGATGTAAGCCCCAAAACATCTATGATAAACGGTGTTACTCGCCATCAACAAGGCTTCGAGTACGAGCAACACCGGACAACGAATAAACCGATATCGCCTAGATCGCAAGATGCGATCTAGGCAACATGATGCTTACCGGAAGAAACCCTCGAAACAAGGGGTGGCGATGCGCCTAGATTGTGTTTGTTGTGAACGTGATCGTCCTCCTTTCTCAATAACCCTAGGTACATATTTATAGTCCGTGGACTTTCTATCTTTGGAATAAACCTAGCTGTGTACGAACCAAACTCTATCTCTTAATTCTAAACTAAAATGCGATCTACTATAATGTACAGATACACGGGCAATCTAGCCCAAACTCTCGCACGAGGCCGCTTCATAAACACTTCATGTGTATATCTTCCAAGCCCATCTCAATCGCGGCCCATCTTCTGATTTAGCCAAAATTTGGTGATAACACATGCCCCCCTGGTTTTGGCAATAATAATTCCAAAACCACTCTGTTTTCCTTCATCGGGTCATGCGTTGCAGAGCAGAACCGCTACAGTGCCCTTTCATCATGATGCCTTGCCTTCTCAACTTCACCGCATCGCACGATTTGATGAGTTTTGGCACCGCATCCTCGAAACCGCCACAGCATTGAATCATCTTCCACTATATCCCCTTTATTTAAACTCATCCGAGCAGTTCGCTTCCTCATCCTCTTCCTCTGCATTAGCACTCGAAAAAACCCCCTTCCTCTGCCATGGACTCCTCCTCCTCTGCCTCCTCGGGTCTCTCTTTCCAGTCCTCCTCCTCCAGTGAGCCGATGCCGGAGTACGACCCGATAAGGGCGTATGTGGCCCGCGTCCCAGAGTGGTGGGACGAGAGGGATTGGAACTTCTCCGTCGAGTCAGAGGATGACGACTCCTTGACCGACGGGGAGGATAACCTCCACTTCCTCGTGGACGGGGCATTGGAGGAGGAAAGCGACGATGACGCCTTCTCTTGGGGCGCGGACCTCTCCTCCGACGAGGAGGACGAAGCGGAGGATGAAACCTCCTCCGACGAGTACCTGCCGATGAAGCGCTTCCGCGCCGGGTCGGAGGACGATGACGACGACGACGAAGATGATACGTCTTCGACGTATCGATAATTTCTTGTGTTCCATGCCACATTATTGATGATATCTACATGTTTTATACACACTTTATGTCATATTCGTGCATTTTCTGGAACTAACCTATTAACAAGATGCCAAAGTGCCAGTTCCTGTTTTCTCGCTGTTTTTGGTTTCGAAATCCTAGTAAGGAAATATTCTCGGAATCGGACGAAATCAAGACCCGGATTCCTATTTTTCCCGGAACCATCCAGAACACCCGAGAGCCGCCGGAGGGAAGCCCCGGGGGCCCCACACCACACCCCGGCGCGGCCGGAGGGGGGCCGCGCCGCCCTATGGTGTGGTGGCCCCAGGCCCCCTCCGAGGCTGCCCTTCCGCCTATTTAAAGCCTCCGTCGCGAAAACCCTAGGAGGAAGGACGAAACCCACAGAAACCTTCCAGACCCGCCGCCATCGCGAAGCCAAGATCTGGGGGACAGGAGTCTCTGTTCCGGCACCCTTCCGGAGCGGGGAAGTGCCCCCGGAAGGCTTCTCCATCGACACCGCTGCCATCTCCACCGCCATCTTCATCACCGCTGCTGCTCCCATGAGGAGGGAGTAGTTCTCCATCGAGGCTCGGGGCTGTACCGGTAGCTATGTGGTTAATCTCTCCCTTATGTACTTCAATACAATAATCTCATGAGCTGCCTTACATGATTGAGATTCATATGATGATGCTTGTAATCTAGATGTCATTGTGCTAGTCAAGTGAGTTTTACTTATGTGATCTCCGGAGACTCCTTGTCCCACGTGTGTAAAGGTGACGGTGTGTGCACCGTGTGGGTCTCTTAGGCTATATTTCACGGAATACTTACTCACTCGTTATGAATGGCGTAGTGAAGTGCTTATTTATATCTCTTTATGATTGCAATGTGTTTTGTATCACAATTTATCTATGTGCTACTCTAGCAATGTTATTAAAGTAGTTTTATTCCTCCCGCACGGTGTAATGGTGACGAGTGTGTGCATCCGTGTTAGTACTTGGCGTATGCTATGATCATGATCTCTTGTAGATTGTGAAGTTAACTATTGCTATGATAGTATTGATGTGATCTATTCCTCCTACATAGCGTGAAGGTGACAGTGTGCATGCTGTGTTAGTACTTGGTTTAGTCGTGTTGATCTTTCTTGCACTCTAAGGTTATTTAAATATGAACATTGAATTGTGGAGCTTGTTAACTCCGGCATTGAGGGTTCGTGTAATCCTAACAAAAGAGTGTAGAGTATGCATTTATCTATTCTGTTATGTGATCAATGTTGAGAGTGTCCACTAGTGAAAGTCTAATCCCTAGGCCTTGTTCCTAAATACTGCTATCGCTGCTTGTTTATTGTTTTCTATCGTGTTACTACTCGCCGCAATACCACCACCATCAACTACACGCCAAGCACTTTTCTGGCACCGTTGCTACTGCTCATACTTATTTATACCACCTGTATTTCACAATCTCTTCGCCGAACTAGTGCACCTATTAGGTGTGTTGGGGACACAAGAGACTTCTTGCTTTGTGGTTGCAGGGTTGCATGAGAGGGATATCTTTGACCTCTTCCTCCCCGAGATCGATAAACCTTGGGTGATCCACTTAAGGGAAACTTGCTGCTATTCTACAAACCTCTGCTCTTGGAGGCCCAACACTGTCTACAAGAATAGAAGCTCCCGTAGACATCAGAAGACGAAGAAGAAGCCCCTGCCGGCGGCTTCAGCAGCAGCGACGAAGACGTCGCCGGTAGCAGCGCCGACAGCGGCGCGGACGGCGACGATGAGGGCAGCGACGGCCCCTAGATTAGGGACTACCAGAATAGGGCTAGTAGTAGTGCATTAGGCAGTAGATCTTCCTTTTGAGAGCAATCGGCTCTTACTGTAAAATCCCCTTTTTAATCAATGAAGAATGTCTCCATGTCTAATTTTTTCGATTGTCAAAGTGGGTCAACGCACAAAGAGTCGATGGCAACGCATCGGTCTTTACCATAAAACGCCATCAAGGCCAAACTCAGTCCCAAATTCAAACGGTAACCTGTGACCCTCATCTAAAGGACCAAACTCAGATCCCCAATTGCCCATCGAACAGATTCAACTCGCGGCGGCGCAAATCCCAGATCCTCAACCGCGCGGATTCATTTCCGTCAGCGAATCAGATGGCGGAATCGTCCAACGCCAACGCAACGGTCTCTGGCCTGAAGGTAATCCTTAACTGCCCCTCGCCATCCGAGCGTAGTGTTGGAATTAATAGCAAACATCTGAATTAATGCCTTATTCCATTATTAATTTTAGGTTTCAGACATTCTGTTGCCGCATCCTTCTCTTCCAAACTCTCTTTGTCTTGGCCCCCGTACTGTCGAGGGTCCTGCCCGTTTGATTTCTTGCGAGGCTCGTAGGATCCCCTTCGTGAACCAGGATTTAGATCTAACTTCTTGGGCCGACTGCTTACGAGCCTGGCCTAACCCTCCTGAAGATTGGGTTTCTTGGTATAGCAGAGTATCCAAAACTTACCAATCCACATGGGAAACCACAGGAATAGCCGATTCTCTGTCTTTATCATTGTCTCCCCTTGAGAAGCACGAAAACCTTCTAAAAACCATCGGCTACTTCGGTCCGATGCTCGAATCGCTTCATGTTTGGCCACGGCCCCATGACACCAACTCGCTAGATGTGGTGATGATCACCGGCCTAGACATTACATCCCCCGACCCCTCTCGCTTTTATGCTGCCAAGGGTTCCTTTCAAGCTCTCTTCCAAAACAGAGTGCACAAACCGGGGTGCTTACCTTCGACGCCACAAGAAAAATAAAGGCCCCAGTAACGAGAGAAAGAACACACGGCCTTCCTAAATTTCTGGTTGGAACACTTAATATTCTGTGGCCCTTCACTGGCTCCAACCAAGAATTACCTTCCCTTGGCCTATGAACTTGCCAGAGGCACCCAGCTTGGCATCGGCAAACTGTTCCTTGGAGAGGTCTATCGATATCTCCAACTAATGTCCGTCAAATTATACTCTCAAAGGACAGTCAAAACAGGAGGTCCCTGGTGGTTTATTCAGTTATGGGCTCAGCTATATTTCCAGAGCCACATCCCAAACTTCCCACTTTTGGCCACTCGCACCTTTCCAGATGCCAACGGGAAGCAAATCCGATGCACTAGCTACGGCCAAGCTTTGTACAGCCTTCCAGGTAGTAAACTGATCCCCAAGGAAGCATCAAAATGGTTCAGCATTTTCTTCCAAGGCCTGGACAATCCTCTCTTCTTCCCTTACACGGAATCTGAGAGTTTCGAGAACCCAGTCTCCTTCAGGCTAGACAGCTTTGCCGATGACGCCAGCACCCGGCAATTGTACTCCACCATGATCCGTCCCTGCTTCCCTCCAGTTGGTATGAGCACATCAAACAGGATCATCAAACCTAGTTATGAGTCCTATCAGCCGGTCGTAGCAGCCCGGCAGTTTGGTCTTGGGCAGGTGTCTCCCCATTTCTTCCTCCATCACTTAACAGAGAGCAGAGCTGACTTGCCCGATATCCTCACCGGTCAGAGGTGTTACTCTTTCTTTGATGCTCTAGCCATCCCAATCCCTAGCAACCTCTCTTTCACCTCTTCCACCGACGGTTTTGAGACCTGGTGGTCCATGTGGAAAACTCATGCCTTCAGGAGAGCTCTGGGACCGTTGCTGAAACAACTCGATGCTGAATATAACATCCCCGCAGAACAGGTACTACTACTCGCAAATTTTCTTGAAGTGGCTTATAATGATTTTTAATAACCTTGCTCTGTCTCTTTGCAGCAACAAAATGGTCCAGTACCTACACATGTTGATGGCTCCCCTTTGAATTCTTCCCACCGGCTCCTATGGTCCTCTTCTGCAAAAACTCGCCACCCTTGAAAAAGGTTGTGATGCAGAGCAAGCCGATTTCACCAAAATCGGCTTCCAAGAGCAAAGTATCTTCGGGGCCAACTGCCCCCCAAGCCTCGGTATTTTGCGACCTTGGGATCCAATTGAAGTTTATGTACCTGAACTGTGCCATCAACTCACGGCATTGCATCCATAACGGGAAGAGCGACTCGCTCTCACATTTGTATTCCTCCGTGAGTTGGGAAATCACCAATTTAGAGTCTCCAAAATGTTCCACTGCTTCTGCCCCGGCTTCCAATAGCAACTCCATTCCCTTGCGTATTGCTTCATACTCGGCGACATTGTTGGTGCAAGGGGTAGGTAGCCTGATGGAGAAGGAATATGTTGCCCCCCGAGGCGACACGAGTAGAATGCCGATGCCGCAACCATCATCACAAACCGATCCATCGAAAAACATGGCCCATGCACGCACAGACAGTGCTGCTATATCAGTGTTGATTCGTTCAGCAATAAGATCGGCCAACGCTTGTCCCTTGACTGCTTTCGCAGGCTGATACCGGATATCAAATTCCGATAATGCAAACATCCACTTACCGAGTCGGCCTTTCAGCACAGGAGCCGACAGTATATGTTTGATGACATCTGATTTGCATATGACGACAATTTCCGCTGACAGCAAGATGTGGTGAAGCTTGGTGCAGGTAAAAAATAGGCAGAGGCACAACTTCTCGATCTCGGGGTACCTAGTTTCTGCATCCAACATCCTTCTGCTGAGGTAGAAAACGACTTTCTCCAGACCATCATGAACTTGCACCACCACTGAGGCGATGGAAGTGTCAGCTACTAACAAGTAAATATTGAATGGTCTGTCTTGCTGGGGCGGAACCAACACGGGTGGCTTCGTTAGATACTCTTTAATCTCGTCAAACGCTCGCTGTTGCTCTGCCCCCCAGCGAAACTCATCATCAGACTTAATTTTTACCAACCCCATGAATGGCTCGATTCGCCCTGACAGATTCGAGATGAACCTTATGACGAAGTTGATTTTGCCGATGAGACACTGGAGTTCCTTCTTAGTGGTAGGTCGCTTCATTGTTCGCATTGCCTCCTGACTTTTCAGGCCGATCTCAATTCCGCGTTCATGAACCAAGAAACCCAAGAACTGACCGGCCGTTACACCAAAAGCACACTTCTTTGGATTCATTCTTAGTCCGAATTTTCTAGTTCGGTCCAGGACGTGTCGCAAATCCTCCAAGTGTCCTTCCACTGACACAGACTTGACTACCACGTCATCGATGTAAATCTCCACCAACTTGCCGATCAGATCATGAAAGATGTAATTCATGGCTCTTTGGTATGTTGCGCCGGCATTTTTCAGTCCAAATGTCATGACTACATATTCAAACAAGCCCACCGAGCCTGGTACTCTGAATGCAGTCTTGTGTATATCTTCTGGAGCCATGAAAATTTGGTTGTAACCGGCATTGCCATCCATGAAACTTAAAACCTTATGACCAGCAGCTGCATTGATCAATGTCTCTGCTACCGGCATTGGGTACTCATCCTTTGGAGTGGCTCTATTGAGATCCCGAAAATCTATGGCGACGCGCCATCGGCCGTCCTTTTTCTCTACAGGTACGATACTAGAAATCCACTCAGCATACCCGCATGGCCTGATGAACCCGGCGTTCAACATTTTCTCGATCTCTTTCTTGACTTCTTCTAAAATTTCGGCCTTCATCCGTCGTGCTCAGCTGCTGGAACGGCCGAAATCCTTTCTTCGGAGGGAGCCGATGCTCAATGATGCTCCCTGTCTAACCCGGGCATCTCCGTGTAATCCCGGGCAAAGCAATCGGGTATTCTTTCAACAAAGCTATCATCAGGCCCCTCAGATGCGGATCTAACTTTTTGCTGATAAATGTTGGTCGTGGCTTATCCCCAGGACCAATGTCAATCTCTTCTAGCTCATCGGCCGATGTAAACCCATATCCTAGCTTTCCGTCGCCTGCTAGATCGATGCTGAACACAGGCAAAACGTATGGTGAGGATAATTTGGGCCGATTGCTGGAATCGGCCTCCTTTTCCATTGCATTGCTCAATGAGGGTTTACAACTTATTTGTGCTCTACTACTGGAGGGAGTCTCCCTACTACGACCACGTGACATGCTTGAGGTGAGATCATCGCTTCTTATTTTTTGGGGCCGATAGCAGGGATCAGCCTTGCCACGTACGTCCATTGCCTCTGGTCTTGCTACTCTGTCAGGCCGGTGGATAAGACCAGCCTCACCCCGTTTTTTGAAGCTTCGATGCGCTCACAGCCGTCCAAACTGACTCCAGAGATCGGCTCTTGGTCGTCTGCATCCCAAATATTCATGCCAGCTAATGAGATCTCGATCGAGTCATCTGCATGAACGACCTCCACTTCATCTCCATCCCACTGTATCAGGCATTGGTGCATTGTGGATGTAATGCAGCAGTTGGCGTGAATCCAATCCCTCCCTAGCAGGATAGCGTATGTGCTTTTGCTGTCGATGATGAAGAATGATGTAGGGATGGTTTTTCGGCCCACGGTTAGATCCACGTTCAGAACGCCTTGCGTTTCTGATGCTTGGCCGTTGAAGTCGCTTAATGTGACGTTGGTTTTGATCAGATCTGCGTTAGAGCGTCCCAAACGCCGTAGCATGGAGTATGGCATTATATTGACTGCCGCTCCCGTGTCAACCAACATCTTGTTGACAGGCTGCCCATTGATATAACCGTTTAGGTACAGGGCCTTCAAATGTCTGTAGCTCTTCTCTCGTGGCTTTTCAAAGATAACTGGCCGTGGTCCACAGTCAAACTGTGCTACTGGCACTTCTTCAGTTCTTGGAGCGCAAAACTCCGACGGGAGTATGAACACCATGTTTGTGCCAGCCGATGCCTTCGCATCGGCTTTTGCTTGTTTGGGGCGCCATTCTTTCTTTGGCGGATGCATCTCCGTCTCCAAAGTCTGCTGAATTTTTACGGCCAGATCAGGCCGCGCTTTCCTCAACGTGTACAGGTATTGCGCCACGGCTTCCTCCAAGTTACGTAGCCGCTGAACCCTACGCTTTTGGGAATGAATGAGTCCATCAGGACACCACCTTGGCCGGTGGTATCTATCTTCTTCTTCATCTTCTGACTCCTCGCAGTCTTCCACTCGAGATGCCTCAGCTTGTTTGTTCTGAGATGGGAGAGGTCCTAGACGCTCGAACACTGAAACCTCACTTGTGCCCTTCTTCTGCTGTCTACACTCCGGGCAGTTGTCGATTGTAGGCAATCGGCTCATTCCTGAGTCCCAGCAGTGCTTAAAGAAAGGACAATCCCAGTGTCTGTCCATGTCTTCCTGCTCTCTTGACTTCTCCTTAGCGCAGTGCTCATATCTTTCGTCGTTCCTATCACACCGACGATATTTTCTGTTATCAACATCAGACCGACGATATCTTTCGTCATCTACGTCGTACCGCCGGCGTCGGTCGTACTGATGCTCATACTTGTTAAGGAGATGTGAGAGCGGTCGTTGATACCGCACGTTTCTCACTTGTTCCTCGGTGATGTACCGCCTGTCATCATCTCGGGGCCGGTCGCGTGGGCCGGCCTCCTCCTTTTCCTTGCCACGGGAGGGACAGATTTCTTTTTTATCCCTGCCATGGTGGTATACAGGCCCTGCCATGTTAACCTCGAATGAGAAATCCAGCTGACGCCTCGTGGAGTGATTGTGTTCCACCATGTTGACGCCAGGAAACGGGTGCGTGTCCACTTTCATGGCAAACTGACCGAGGATCAAACGGCCTTGTTCTATCGCCATTTGGATCTGCCGACGCAACTCTTTGCAGTCATTGGTGATATGGGTGAACGAGTGATGCCACTTGCAGTACGGTCTCCCGTTCATCTCTTGTGCCGTAGGGATTTTATGGCCTTCGGGTAACTTCAGCTGTTTTTCCTTAAGCAATAAGTCGAATATCTTCTCAGTTTTGCTTATATCAAAGTCAAACCCTTTTGCAGGCCCTTGTTGTTTCACCCATTTGCAGGACACGGGAGCTGCCCCCCGAGCCCATTCAGCCACGGCTACCTCCTCGGTCTTCACGCAAAGTCCTCAACTTCTTCTGTCTCGACCAGGCCTATCGGGCGTTTGAATTTGTCTTGGTACAATTCTGGGTGGCGCTGTTCATACAATGTTAATTTCTGTACCATGTGCGCCAGTGAATTGTATTCCACTTGGAAGGCCAGATCCTTGATCGGCGCTGCGAGGCCCAATGCTGCCAGATCGACTGCTTCTTTCTCAGTTAAACGAGCCGAATAACATCGGTTCTTGACAGTCCTGAAACGCTGAATGTATTCCGACACCGTCTCTCCCCGCTTCTGCCGCACCTGCGCCAGATCGACAATTCCAGCCTCGGTAGCTTCTGAGTGATATTGAACGTGAAACTGCTCTTCCAGTTGCTTCCACATCCGAACTGAATCTGGTGGCAATGAGGTGTACCACCCAAAAGCTGGTCCTGTAAGAGATTGCGCAAAAAACCTCACGCGTAACGGGTCTAAAGCTGAAATCATGCCTAACTGCGCCAAATATCGGCTTACATGCTCAATTGAGCTAGCCCCTTCTGATCCATTGAATTTTGAGAACTCAGGGAGCCGATACTTGGGTGGCAGCGGAATCAAATCATATTCATTAGGGTACGGCTTGGAATAGCCGACTGTTCTCCTCTTTGGCAGGATGCCGAACTGGTCTCTCAGGATTGTACTGATTTGTTCCATGGTATGAGCTGCAGGGGCTGAGCTTTCATGACTCGTTCCGGTGGCATATTTAGCTAGCCACGCCAGTTTATCGGCATCTGCTCCAGACATCCCTCCTGCTGCAATCTGGTTCGTGCGCGCCCAATTATTGCAGTCCGGCACGTATGTGCACACGTATCCATGTGGGATCTCTTTAGGCGGGTCATACAGGAATTGGCAATCGCCAGGATCGCCTCCAACCTTGTAGACGACGTATGCCGGTGAATGTGTTCTAATCAAGCGATTGTGGGTTCGGGTCCCACCGGGTGTGCCAGAATGTGTTGCCTGCCAAAACCCACCGGCGAGCAGCGACGAGCAACGCGGAGAGCCGGGGGGCTCCCAGGACTGCTGGTGGGCCCTGGTCCCTCGGGCGACGGCCCGCAATGCTCCGGCACACGTCCTGGCGGTTGCAAGGGCGTGCCATCTGACCTATACCTGGTCAGGAAGGTGTTGGATTGCTTCGATTAATTTCCTGCGTGGCAGACACGTAAACATTAAATGAGCCTCGATCGGCTCTCAGGTTACCCTGTGAATCGGCTCAAAGAGCCGATTAACCCATGGTTCATATTAGATCTATGATAACATGGGGATCCTGCTTTATCAATACCAAGTTAAATCAATCTACGACAGTTTAGGGCTTTCACCGCATAACCGGAACGTCCTACACGTAGTTGAGCCTGGCAAATACGAAAGATAACAGAAAACTAGTCCTCGAGGAGGCCTAAAAACCAACATGGAGTCGATTCCCGGAACATCCCTTCTTGGATCGGCAAACCATACCTTACGCACTACTGGATCATTCAACCCGTTTGCAAGGCCTAACCATGCAGATATCAAACTAAACCTTGAATAACAAGGAACAACCATAACAGATCAGATCTACTAAATAAAGATGAAGCAAGATGCTGCCCTTACACCCAAAATAGGTGTAAAGGCAGCTAGATATTGAGGGGCAGCATAACTAAGCAAACATATCAGAAAAGCATCGATGTAAGCCCCAAAACATCTATGATAAACGGTGTTACTCGCCATCAACAAGGCTTCAGTACGAGCAACACCAGACAACAAATACACCGATACTGCCTAGATCGCAAGATGCGATCTAGGCAGCATGATGCTTACCCGGAAGAAACCCTCGAAACAAGGGGTGGCGATGCGCCTAGATTGTGTTTGTTGTGAACGTGATCGTCCTCCTTTATCAATAACCCTAGATACATATTTATAGTCCGTGGACTTTCTATCTTTGGAATAAACCTAGTCGTAGTACGAACCAAACTCTATCTCTTAATTCTAAACTAAAATGCGATCTACTATAATGTACAGATACACGGGCAATCTAGCCCAAACTCTCGCACGAGGCCGCTTCATAAACACTTCATGTGTATATCTTCCAAGCCCATCTCAATCGCGGCCCATCTTCTGATTTGGCCAAAATCTGGTGATAACAGAAGGGCACCATGAAGTGGCTGCCCTTCTAGTCCTCATTCATGTTGGAAAAGATGTGCGAGCTCATCAAAACCGGCGTATATTCTGACAAATGGTTCAAAGAGGTACACCTGCCTAATATTTATAAGGCCTTGTTTGCACATTGTGGAGCCTAGGTGACTTCTACTCAGGTGTACAACCACCTGAGGAAGTAAAGGCTGAGATGGATCCATATTAGCAAGCTCAAAGATCTGCGCGGTGCACACTCCAACTATGTTACAACTAAATGTGTTAGAGGCTGGCCGGTATCAGGGACAGATCACGGTAGCACACCAACTATTTTACAACTAATTGTGTTACACTTGTCATTTTATCATCCATAGACACTTGTAACAGTCTTCCTTCTTTAGGATCACCCCAACGACACTGAGTTTCTTGGGGTCTAATGAGCCCCTTGGCACATTTGTCATTTTAACATCCATAGACACTTGTAACAGTCCGATACCATCATCATCATCGATGGACCAGATAAGCCTTCCACTGGACACGCACCTAGAGGTAAGAGGAAGAGGTGTGGGGTGGCTAAGGATGAGCTCCAGACCTTCAGCAGCATGACTAAAGCCGTCAAGGACGTCACACAAGCGATCACGGACAACACGACAACTGATATGCACCCAAAACTCTACAAGGCCATCATGAGCGTTGTTCACTTCTCCCAGGAAGCTCTCATGGCAGCTCTTGGACACCTTGTTGACAACGAGGCACAAGGTACCAACTTTGTTGGCATGGAGGAGAGCCGCGGTACCATGTGGCCCAGGATCTACCTGCCAAGCACTACTACAATCTGCAGTGGTTCCCCAGGGCCATGGGGTGGGTGGGGATGCATGCTTGATTGTTGGTGATGGCAGACGATGATGATGATGATGTGGCTGTGATGAATATTTTGGAGATATCTAGGGCTTACAAACTTCTTATGGCATGTAAGTGTGATGAGGTGGTCTAATATTGCTGAGGTGGTCTAATATTTTCGAGATGTTAGTTGCTAGGGTAACCTAGTTCTAAGCTTCTGCTGGTCTAATATTGCTGAGGTTGATTGTGTCCCTCGATAGCCCCTCTCCTGGCCTTTATATAGGTGGCCAGGTCCCGAGAGGTCTAATCGAGTACGAGTAGGTTTACAATAGATCTATCTCCAAACTTTCCTTGTTCGGCTTCTTCCTTGTCTTGTACTCCAAGTAATCTTCCGTCGCACCGTCCTAGTGGCCCATCTTGCCATCAGGTACCTTCATGGGCCTCCAGTTGGGCCGTACAGGGTAGAGCAACGTTGGTTACCCGAAGGGTAATGCCCACGTCAGTAGCCCCCGAGTGTCTAGCCGAACATAATTCGGGTAGAGACTAAAGCATGTCTCCTTCTGAAGTCCTTCTTCTTGATCATTCTTGCATTTCCTCTGTCTTCTATTTTCTATCGGGTGCGCGTCAGCGCTCCCGATGGGAGTAGCCCCCGAGTCTAGGTACGAATGCTTGCAATCCGTGCGTAGACTCAAGTTGTACCACTCGAACATTTTCTTCTGCCGAAGCTTTTTCCTGCAAGTCTTCGATACATTTTCTTTAAGCAAGGGATAACGAATAACGTGCCCAACTTCTGTTGGTTAACTGCCGATGGCAAAACAACGTTACCCTATACAGAATCAAGTCCCCGGGCATGACCCTGGAGTGCGAAAAAAGTTTCATCGGGTGCGCGTTCAGCGCTCCCGATGGGAGTAGCCCCCGAGCCTGGGCACGGGTGCTTACGTCCGGGTACAGACTCGAGTCATGTTTTTCCTTCGAACCTTCATTCTATCGGGTGCGCGTCAGCACTCCCGATGGGAGTAGCCCCCGAGCCTAGGCGCGGATTCTCGCAACCCGTGCGTAGGCTCAAGTTGATCACCCGATATTTTCTTATCTCTTCGTGCTCATGACGTCATTGATGACGTTTTTCTGTCCCCTTGATTCTGACTGATAAGACACGATCTGCCAGCCCTGTTTTCAAGCGATTCCTGCTCCTCTTTACACGGTTAACGAGGCACCTCCTCGATTTCCGCAAACATTAACTGGAGAACAGGCCCATTAACAATACGAAGCCTTTCTTAAGTTCCCCAAGAGATAAAAATCCCTATCATTCTCCTTCATTCATCTCTTTGCCGTTCTTGCTCTCCTCTTGTTCACAACCGCTTGCGCCGCCACCACTGTCTTCCGATTTCTCCCAGATTTCGCGATGGTGAAGAAGAAGATCCCCAGCGCCGCTGCCAGCTCGACGAGCGGAGGCGTCGCCACCAAACCTTCCTCGATCCTTTCGAAGGAAGGCGACACGAGCGCTCCTCCCCCAGCTCCGGCGCCGCCGGCGCCACCGAGCTCAGCAGCGAGGCCCGGTGATTGGATAGCCTCGACCGTCACCAAGCGTGACGAAAAGAGATCCCGAAGTCTGGGATTGATCTCCCCCGATGAGGGGAATGTGATCTTTCCAGGTGCGATTTCTCGACCTAACCCTCCTGCCGGTTTTACCGTGATGTTCTTGTCATTCTTGTACCGAGGCCTTTCACTTCCTGTTCACGAATTCCTCCTCCATCTCCTGCGAACCTATGAGATCCAACTATGGCAACTCACTCCCAACTCAATCATTCACGTTGCTGTGTTCATCACCCTCTGCGAAGCATATCTGGGCGTTGAGCCTCATTTTGGGTTATGGAAAAAGATCTTCTATGTGAAGAGATACAGCGAGTAGCAATGGATCTTTTGTCACCGGAGGAGTAGGATTTGTAGCTCGTTCGGATGTCAATTACTTCAATTTCCCAATGAGAGAGTCCGTGCAAGGGTGGAGATTGAAGTGGTTCTATATCAAGGATTCCTCGTCACCCGAATCTCAGCTTCCCCGCTTTATCGATGTCCTTGAGGCCAAGCCTAAGAATTCCTGGAAGAATGTTCTCTCTCCCGACGAAAAAGTAACAGCCGACGAATTATTCGCCAGATTCCTTCGGATCAAGGAGGCTGACGGGCAAACCATGGTTGGCACCGAAGTAGCGGCAGTGTTTCTGAAACGTCGGGTCCAACCAGTCATGGATAGGGTCCGCCCAATGTGGTTGTACTCAGGTCTAAAGGATGAGACCAGAATTAATGCTGCCGAACTGTCAGAAAAAGAGCTGCTCGATGAAGTCCGTCGCCTCACTTTCTTTAGTCAAGAAGACTCGATCCCACTGATATCCCCGTATGCTCCTTTCGATGCCGATCATCCACCACCAAAGGTAATTTCCCTCCTTGAATTCCTGTTATACTGCTGTCGACATTTATCACTATTATCCTCATTTGTCTTTTCTTCGACAGACCCTTGTAGCCTTCGAGGACTTACACGATTTACCAAATGACACTTCCGAAGGAAGAGGCTCTTCAGAACCCGTTGACCTTCGTACTGTTGAGCATACAAACCCCTCAAGCGATCATGATGACCCGATAAATTCCGAAACTGCTCACACCAATCTCCCCCCGTCAGCCGATGACACTTGTGACACAGAGGGATCAGTGCGTGATGATGGCGCTGATCATGATACCTTTATTAATGCAGCTGCGGAAGAGACCAGGGCTCCACCTACGAAGAGGTCAATCGGCGGTTTTGCCAATGAAGATGATCTCCTTGACATGTAAGTGTTTTTCTTCTTTTTACTATTTTCAGCTCCTTGGACTTTTCGCATTTTCCTCATAACTTAGTCGATCAAACTTTTCTTGCAGTGATGATGATTTCATTGAGCCTCCGCCTAAGAAAGCCAGGTCTGATGCTGTCTCGCCGGCTGCCGCAGCTTCCGAAGCTTCGGCTCCGAAGGCGGCTCCCACGGCGCAAGCATCAACTGCCTCCTCCCTTTCCAAAGGGAAAGATGCTCCTGCCGCTGCCACAGCTCCTCCTTCTGTAAGTCTTTGTCAAATCTAACAAGAACCTTTTGGAACGTGCCTTTGCCTAATGATCTTTGTAAAACATTCTCTTTCTTCAAGGATCTACGAGGTGTGATATCCTCTTTAGAGGCCTTCACCTCTCAATTCACCTCTCTGGAGGCGGACAAAATTCGAGCTGCAGGAAGAGGCTAAGTCTTCCTCTTCAAAGTTGGATGGCGCCATCAAAAAGGCTGCCATAGCTCGCCGAGGAGGTCGACTCCCCGAAAGAAGAGCTGAACAAGCTGAAGGAGAGGCTGAAGGAGGAGGAAGCTCGGGCGACAGAAAAGGATGAACTCCTCCGTCAGTCTGCCTTGGCCCTGCTTGGTAAGTTCCTACATTCTTGTAGATTCACCACTTTTTATGGATCTGTTTTTTCGTCAACGATTTCCTTTAATTTCTTTGCAGAAGCCGCCAGCATCCCTGCTACTGCCTTGGACAAAGTTCCAGGCAACTCCCCGACAAATGGTGTGTCAATGGTTCTCGCCACCCACCAGCTTACCCGAGAGCTGCTTGACAAGGGAAAGGGTGCTCTGGCGCGGATGCATTCGATGATATTCCCCAAGGCCAAGCAGGAGAAAACTCTGGGGCAGCTAATTGACGCCTTCGCTGTCGATACCAAGGAGGTCATCGAGGTATTCAAGCGTACCTCACGTACCTATGGTGCCCTCCTTGCCTTCCAACTTATGATGGGTTACGGGTTTAAGGCTGACATCGAAGAAATGACTAAGGAGTTGCCAAAAGAGAAAGATGGGCGACTTGTTAACTTAAGCGCCTTTACAGCATCCGCCCGTACTTGTGCTCGCCAGCTCCTTGAATTAGTTTCGTCGGGAAAGGCATCGACTGGCCCCAGTCTGTCGACTCAGACTCAGGCTCCTTAATTGTTGTAACAATTTTGTCCTTGGGCTAGTATGAAACATTATTCTGTTGCGAGAACTTAAGTTTGTAATGAACACTGTGCTGGCAATGTTGCCACCACACTTTTGTCATAATATCTTCATTTGCACTTCTCCTGATAGGAATTTCTTGTACCTCTCCCGATGGGAGTTACGTTGGATGCTTGATTTGTCCATAACTATCAACCTTTTGACGCTGTTGCCTGCAGGTTTTCCCGGTGCCCTCGTTTGTTGATGACTCTTCGGGCGTTCTTCCCGAAGGTGATCGGGTCCAACGAATGAAGGATCGGATCACGCAGATGGAGAAGGACCTGCGCAGCACTTACGCCTTGGCTGCGATTGTCAACAAGAAGGGCGAGATTGCAGCTGACGTAGAGCGGTATGCTCTTACTGAGCTACATAAGGCTACCGAGAGCTTGAACTGTGAGTCCTTTGATCTCTGCGCCCTTTGATTGATGGAATCTTATCTAATCCTTTTGTTTACTTCTGTGCCAGTCATTGCTCTGAATCGTGCAGAGGAGAACAAGCGGATTCACGAACGTGTGAATGCATTGACCCAGCTATCCTCATCCGAAGAGATTTTCTGGCGGGAGCACTCGAAGGCTTCGGCTGCCGCGCAGTTTCAGGATCGGGTTCAGCAGGTCCATCACTTTTTTGACAAGTGCTACAAGGCTATGAGGATGGTTTGGAAGACAATGTTCCCTTTGAACGTAGTTCCCCCAACTCTCCTTGCTTTGATGTCTGAATTTGGTAACACCAAGAAGGTCCGAGAGTTGGTACGCGCGCAAGTTTTTGCAGGGGCCAGGTTTACACTTGCCCTTGTTCTTGCCCGTTATCCTTCGGCGGAGTTTCTTTGTCGATTGCCAACGCTACTGGAGACTTGGAGGCGCTGTACCCGAAGGTATTGTTGCCTGCTAACATAGTTGTCGACAGACTCGAGGAAGACTCAAGGGTACCTGAAGAAAGAGGAACTCCACAAGGGTGATTTCAGGATTTTAATGTCCGTTTTGTAAATAGAGAATTTGGCTACTTTATCCAAGTGTTTGGATTATGTAATGATGCCTTCTTATTCGGTAGATACATGCATATGTACTTTTACCATGTTATTGCCGTTGGCAAGTTTTGAGCGAATCTTAGTTGCTCGTTTAAATGTATGTATATTGGTTGGTTAGCAAATCATGTGAGTGATCAGCTCGTGTTGCAGGTCTTGCTAAACCTGTTGTATGCGCAACTTTGCTTTCAACCGTTTTAAATTTCGACAGGCACTCCCGAATATTTCGGGTGTAGTGATTGTGCCGATGAGCCCGTTGTTCTTTGATATTTCCATAAGTGAAATATCGAACGTGGGTTGTTGTTTATGTGTATTTCCAAACTCTTGCTATTTACGGCACTCGTAGAGGCATCTATAGCAGAGGGAAAGGTCAACGTCGTTTTAGCACTCGTAGAGGCTTTTTTTGGAGCACGATCTTCTGCCTCGTACTATTTTTGCATAGTGATGGGGCTTTAGAAGGTTGGTAGTTACTGCAATTCTTAACAAAGAATCGAAGCTTAAGTTCATATTAATAAGGTAAGCACGATGCTAAAGAGCGAAAAGGGGAAGGCCCTGTTTATAATGAAGGAAAAAGAAAATAAGGCTAGTAAACTTCTTAGTCAAGGAATGGGTTCTTCTCTTCTTCTGGCTTCTTCTCCGCGTTAGTGATTGCTGCAGCGTTGCTGGTTTCATCAAGTGTTTGAGCGGTGGTTGCCATTGTCTTGCTTTCTCCTAAGCCTTTTGTGCCATCAACTGCCGAACCTTTCGCTACTGAGGCTTCTGCTGCCGAAGCTTTAAGGGCGAGAGCTGCTGGCTTCTTCTTGGTTTCCCTGCCATCTTTTTCTTCCTTGATCTCTCGTAAGGACAGCTTGGACGGAGGGCCGACGATTTCTCGCTGTGGCCCGAACTTTGCAGCAATCCTCTGAAAGTCGCGATCACAATTATCCGAGCGTGAAAAGCTTCCATAGACTGTGATGTTTGTCCCATTGTTCCCAGGCATTTTCAGCTTGAGGTATGCGTAATGTGGCACAGCCATGAACTTGGCATACGCTGGTCTCCCGAGTATAGCGTGATACTGTGATTCCCAGTTCACCACTTCAAACTCGATTTTTTCCTTCCTGAAATGATCGGCTCTACCGAAGATAACATTCAGGTAGACTTTACCAAGAGAGTGGCCCGGTGCAGTTGGAAGGATCCCGTGGAAGCAAGTGTCTGTTTCTTTCAGCATGCTCATGGTGATCCCCATACTCCTGATTGTGTCGACGAATATCAGGTTTAGCCCGCTTCCGCCATCCATGAAGACTTTGCTCATCTTGAACCCCCCAATCTGTGCTTCGACTACCAAGGCGGCGTGTCCTGGTTTTGGTATGGTCATCGGGTGATCTGCTCGACTAAACGTAATGTTACGAGAAGACCGGTCGACGTATTCAGGGATATTTGCCATGATGCTTTCTGCCAAGTTGATCTCTCGGGTGAGCTTCTTCATCTCCCTTTTCGAAACACCTGTCTTGTGGATCATGCTCATCTGCCCACGTGGTGGTGGAAACGCCTCGTTGGGTTGATGGGGTTGAGCTTGCTGGACTTGATGCTGCGGTGGAGGTGGGGGTGGCGGTGGTAGGCTGTTGCCTGGCTGATCGCTGGATGAGTTTGTGCATGTCAAGGAACTGCCGGCAGTCCCTGAGCCGGTGACTTGACTTCGTTTTACCGTCCTTGGAATCAACATACGAGTGCAGGTAACAAGGGGCGTTGACCTGTTCGGCGTAGGGTAGTTCGGGAGCCCTCTGCTATCGTGGTTTATAATTACCACGGTTCCCAGAGTTGTTCCGGTTACCATCGTGCATGTCGTCTCGGTCGTCCTGCCGATCGGAATACCCTGCGGCTACCAGATTGTTATCATCGTAGTTGCGGTTTTTCCTTCTCTTGTGACGATCCCTTCGGCCACCCGAGTCGTGCTTCGGCTGGTCATCGTCTTCGTCATCACTACGCTGCCGTGGCCTTCGTACGTTGTCCTCACCATCAGCCCAGTCGTTGGCGATTTCCATTAGCTTGGTTATGGTTTTTGGCTTTTTGCGCCCGAGTTCTTCTATGTAACTTTCCCGCTGAACGCCGTCGCTGAAAGCGTAGATTGCTCTGTCGACAGATACGTCTTCGGCAGCGTTTAGGAGCTTTGTGAATCTCCCGATGTATGAACGCATCGACTCCTTCTGCTTCTGTCGGCAATTCCGTAATTCTTCGATCCCGACGGGCCTCTTGTACGTTGCTTGGAAGTTGGCAACGAAGGCGTCTACTAGGTCGTCCCATGATTTGACAGAACCTTTCGGCAGCCCCCTTAGCCGGGCTCGTGCTTGAATCTTTCAAGTAAAGCTGTAAGCATTGCATTGCCGCTATCCGGTTTCCTTTGTGCGGGATCACGGTCTGCGAGGTAGTCGTCTATCCAGGATCTTGGTTCCTGTTGCCCATCGTACTTGGCAGCATCGGTAGGGGTAGGCTTAAATTTTTTGGGCGGCATTGTTTCGCGGATCTTGTAACTTAGACAGTCGGCTCCCCTGAGCTCGCCGTCGTACTCCTGGTCTTCATCCGAAGAATCGATGTCGTTGTCCTTCCTAGCGGCGCGTCGTCGCCTTGCTTTGTCGATCTTGCTCTCGGGTGATTTCGTCCCGAGCATCTCTCGCATGATGTTTCGACCCACTGCCTTGGACGGTGGTCTTTTCCTTTGGCGGGACTAGGTTGTTCCCCAATATTGCGAGACTCTCCAGGGCACCTCGATGAGCTTGAGCCATGGACCCTTCAGGGCGTTGGTTGATGAGGTATGAGGCGAGGTTGGCTGTTGCTCCTGCAACGGTTTTCGGTCGTGGCATGCCGGCGCTATCCATAGTCATGAAGGATTTGGTCAGATTCGACGTTATTTCCCTGGCGTCATCTTCTGAAAGCCTGGACAGTCTCGACCGGTGCTTGCCTGTTCCCTGAGTGTTTCGGGAGGCACTCCCTTGTGAGCCCCTTCGCCGTTCGCTGGATCGGTCCGCCGCAGATAGGCGTCTCTCGAGGGTGGCTTGCTCCTTCGACAGGTGTTCCCGGTTTTTCTCCAGTATGGAGCGATAAGCATTGAGAGTTCCAACCGAAGTTCCTGCGGGGAGCGGCGTGTTGTTGAGTACTGCTGCCCTTGCTGCTGCCCACTCTTCATCTGCGATGGTGTAATCGCTGTCACGGTTCGTCGGCGCTGTTTTCAAAACTTGCCCTTCTACTGGAACGGGGGGTATGGTCTTCGTCTCCTCTGCGCCTTGTGTTTCCCGTGTTATTGGCGACATAAACCTGATGGGGTGCCGTTCTTCGGGTGGTTCCCTGGATGGTGCTGCCGATACTGTCCTCTCCCGATGAATACTGGGCGTTGCAGACGAACGGCGTGTCGCTTGATCCCAGCCCATGCCTGGTGTCGCAGTTCAGGCAGTAGTACGAAGTTAGTTTCGAAGATGAGGAATCGTCCGACCCTACCGACATTGAGGACACCGAGCGGGGAGTCGAGGGCACGGGTGAGCACGTCGATTCCGTCAGACCAGCCGACAGATCGAGTGATGATGACGCGTTTGAACCCGTCGATCCGGAAGTGGGGGATTCCAGCAATCGAAGGATTCCCTCTGCGTTGACGTTGTAGTGGACGCTGCCGAAGGTCATCTCCATGTTTCCTTGTAGATCTGAAAAGTTCGAGCGGGAGGAATCGCTGTGTGGGGTAAACTCGTAAGAGCCGAATCGAATTGGGCTTCCCAGGATTGGCGACGATGGTGTTGATGAAGTTGCTGATAAAGTTATCGGCGAGGCCGCCGATGTCATGATCGGATCTGCCGATGCCCTGCCTTGTGCCGACAGGGGTTCCCACAGACGGCGCCAATTGTCGAGGGTGCTCCTCGGCAATGCCCTCCGATAGGGGCTTAGGGTTGATGGAATCCTGCAAGCTGACACGATACATCGGTACACAGACAAGCGGGGAGAGCGATTTACCCAGGTTCGGCGCCCTCGATGAGGTAAAACCCTTACGTCCCGCTCGTCTGTTCTTTGATTATGA
>NC_061513.1:353913697-353944366 GCF_022539505.1 Lolium rigidum | reverse complement strand
ATGTTAGTTGCTAGGGTAACCTAGTTCTAAGCTTCTGTCGGTCTAATATTGTCGAGGTTGATTGTGTCCCTCGATAGCCCCTCTCCGGCCTTTATATAGGTGGCCGGGTCCCGAGAGGTCTAATCGAGTACGAGTAGGTTTACAATAGATCTATCTCCAAACTTTCCTTGTTCGGCTTCTTCCTTGTCTTGTACTCCAAGTAATCTTCCGTCGCACCGTCCTAGTGGCCCATCTTGCCATCAGGTACCTTCATGGGCCTCCAGTTGGGCCGTACAGGGTAGAGCAACGTTGGTTACCCGAAGGGTAATGCCCACGTCACATGGTCAGCTCGACTGTTTAGCTCGTTAACCTCAACAAGCAAAAATTACTGCTCAACTCAACTCATTAAGAGAACGAGCCGAGCTCAAACATGTCGAGCAAACGAGCACTTGTTTAACTCGTCGTGCTTCGAGCTTTATGTCCAGCCCAGTTCAGGGGGAGGTAGCGAGGAGTCTATAGTTCTTGAAGGATCTTTCAGGCTCAGGTCAATGATTTATCCCAGAATAGCTACATATGGTATGAAACACGAGAGGAAGGAGTTCAACCAAATCTTGGTTGACGATGCAACAACTTTTCAAGGTACGGTTGTCCAAGCACTCCCTGGTCTAGGGGATGGCTCTTCGATCTATGCCTATTGAAGGTATGCCTTTTGAAGCTATGATTGTTCAAGCAATGCCATATATATCATCAAGCCAGGTAGACTAGGTTTAGAGGTCTCATCATCGTGTCCGTGCTGTTGGTGAGCGCCAAGCTCGTGTTTTCCTGATACGTACATATGATCATAAGTAGACACTATAACTGATGCAAAATACGGACGATAAGTGCTATAGGTAAATCTTTATCTTTTACCTACTAATAAAGGAAGTAAGGTTTCTCTCCTTTATTTTCGTCCGTTTTTTAATTACCCACGTTTTCCAGTATAAATTACAACAACTGCCACCGCTTAAGTCAGAATACCGGTTCGTTATGTTTCTGTACGTCGGTAATTCAGCTTTTGGCCGGCCGTGGGCCACGCAAGTGGGCTTTCTGGAGTCAGCGGACAAGATTTGACGATGTTGGCTTGCTGGGAATCAAACTCAGGCCCTGCTTCCGTCGTAGGACTGCAGTAACCAGGAAAGCCAAGCCAAGGATATTCTGTATTTAATAGTCCCACCTCGTTTTATTAGACTAAATCACTCCAATTTATATACGTTCAGAAGTCACCAAGAATATCAGCAAGCATCCTCATGAATTAATAAGCACTAGGACTCTTGATTGATTGATTAGTGGCAGAAGGATGTGCAAGGGCGGCTTCCGAGAATCGGAGAGAATAGAAAGCTGATTCTTCAGAGAATCAAGAACAGAAGAAAAACATCAAGTGCGTGTGCGGTGGGCAAGATCAAGTAGCCCCAGAGGTTGACTTGAGTCAAGTTGGACGAGCGAAGGAAAAGAAAGGGGGCCGGCCCTTGCGAGCATTACAGATCTCCGGCCGGAGACGGCTGCTGCGACCACAGAAAGGAAGTGGGGACGGAGTTTGGGGCGCGATCTAGGAGGGAGTCTCCCATGGAGACGGATAGGACGGCCGGCCAGTATCAATCTATGCATCGCATCTGGGAGCTCCAGCATGGTGCTGCGGCGGCCATCCAATCCTTCAGTATATTCGCTTGCAACTTCAGTTCTGTTGTCTCCTCTGTCAAAATAAACTATCACATAAGCTGAACACTAATGGTGTTTAGAGGCACGCTGTTCCGGGTTTGCTAGGTAGCTGAATCCTTGCAGTATTGCCTTTTGTTTTAAGCCACCCTCCACTTCTCTTGGCCTGAGAAATTAACGTACAAGCTTTAACTATAACAGCAGGCTGCAGTTTCTGTTTTTTATTCAGTGCTAACTTCAACTATACTAGCAGGTGGCAATTTTCGTATTACACACGATTGATTAACAAAAATATGTTCTGAGATATTTTGATGGTAGTCGCGTTTCCGTGAAATAATTTTATGTGAAAATCATTCCGCTGCAACGCGCGGGCATATTTCCTAGTTACTACTTATAATGTCACAAGGAAATAAGTAGACATGGTCCTTTTTGGTAGAAAACTCGTTATTTTTTAGCTATAGGAAAAATAGATTTCTGACATATATAGTAGTAAAATCGCGAGTATTTTTGTCAGAAATTTGTCTATTTTATATTTCTAAAATAAAATGTATTTAAATAAACTTTCTGCCGTACAATCTATGTGTATATATTCAGCTATATAATTTTTGGCAGATTATTTAGAGACGCAAAATTACGAGCTTCAATTTTTCGATAAAAAAAACCTGGCTCACTAGTGTTTAAGAGCACCAATGAGTTTTCGATAGTGAAGCGTGTAATTGTAAATAAGTCCAATGGGCATCAAATAGGAGTTCCCGCTATCTTTAGATTTTTGTAATTACTTTCACTTCTAAATTTCAGTAGAGATGTGAATATTTTTATGTAACACATGAAGAATGTATTTTGAAACGAATGAAAATTTATCGCGAGCAAGATGAACAATTATGCTATCTCAACATTTATTTTAACCAATCTTATATTTACTAATTGGAGACTCCCATTAAGCCACCACAGTAATCCTCAAGAAAACACCAAAAATAACCCTACGATCTAAATCGTGTGTTTAAGATCTAATCTGAGCATCGGGGAAAGTTTATTCCCGCATGCCAAGAGTCCTAGAAGTGCACAAAACCTCACAAAGGCCTACACGTATGCATCTTCATCTAGCCGCGAAAGGGCAATCGGATCCAGCGAGTGCACAGGCGACGCCGCCTTGATCGATAGCTGGAGCTAAGGCCGCCACAGCCATCATCTCCTGTTTGATCATGTGGATTGATCGTTCTAATCGCCTCAACGGACAGCGAAAGCTGGACCATCTCCTTGACCGGTCTATGCATGAAATTAAGGATCAGGCCTCGGTTCTCCTGGCTTCACATGCCACATCTGTTTCTGCTCTCTGTCCTAGAAGTGCATAGTCCAATGGTGCATACATAGTTACGAGCGGCCGAGCTACCGGCTCCGGTCTTAGGACGGTCCTCCCTGCAAAAATCTTGGTGCTTGGCTATAGGTAACGGTCATGTCTCTCTCTACCTGGTCTCACATGGACACATGAGTAAATCCTGCTGGGGAAGTTGCTGGCTTCATTGATTTTTCAGTTGGCTGTCTTTCTAACATGGATGCGTCCGTCACTTTTTCCTTTTTTTTTTGATACTCTCTCCGTCCCATGATTATTTTTAAAAAGATTTTTTCATAGTTTAGACGTATCTAGACACTAATTAGCATCTAAATATATTTAAATTTTGATAATTCAAATACAAATTTTATGGGGCGGACGAAGTACTATAAGAGATCATTTGATACTCATCAGTCATGACTTAGAAGTGAATGAAGAAATCTCTAAAAAAAGTTAACTAATAGGATCAATAAATCATGATATATGAGCCTGGTGAGTATAAAGCTATGGTTTACAATAATGGTTGTTCTATGATGTTTACCTGAACTTTGTATGTTCATGTGATCTTTCAATATGAATAGAAATCCATGAGAATCGTGTATTGCAGACAATTAACTCATCTCCGTCATAGTTGCTTTCCAATCAGAGTCTATGTCATTTATTGTATTCATCAATTGTGTATACACCCTTGGATTATGCATGTAGTTTTCAGTTTGAATCTTAATGAGATTCTCCAGGTTTTCCTTGGTGAGCTTCCAATTCCTATACAGCTGCATTGCAATGTAGTGCGTGCATTCAGTTTTACTCATTTACGTGACAGTGTTTAGCTTATACATTCCAGCTACTCATAAGCAAAATATTATATTTTTAAATAGCTCTGAGGGATTTAGGACTGAGGCTGTAGTGGTCTGAGGTGCAGGTCCAGTTCAAATTGTTTCTGTTTCTGTATGGTTTCTATTGCAGAATATTGCGGTACACATATCATAGCTGATGGGCTAAGCTCCTGTTATTTAACGCTTTTGGTTTTCAGAATTTTATGAATGGACAGTTATACATGTTCATGTAAATATTTGGGGGATACACTGTCGGTTGTTTGTTGCAAACTTCACCTGTAGCCTTTCTCCTGCCCAATTTTTCTTATTATTAGACTGGAATTATTTCTCCAGCTTCTGGCAAGCTGAACATATACCCAGCAATATCACGGAAAATAAACTCGGAACCAACATAAAATAAATCTATATGAGATGATTTAATATGTGGAGCAGACATGCCTCCAATTTGTGAGACTAAGAAAACTTATAATCCTCATTCCCTCCTAGATTTTTGTAGAGTGTGTGCTAGGCAGAGAAAAAAAGTTCGTACGAGAAATGGTCAGTGTGCCTTCATAACAATATCCTGAACTGACCACCTTTTGATTTCTTAGTATATTGTATATCTCAGATTCAATACCACCTTTTAATTTCTTGCTATATTGTATATCTCAGCTTCGAGTTTACTCTGCCAATGAAACTATTCTGTGTAGTATAAAACCAAAAATTTCAGACTATGATTTATAGCTTTTCAATAGAATCTAATAAATCCTCCGTTCATCTGATACTTTTTTGATCCACATTTTTTCTCTCTTGGTTGGTACTTGACGTGAGATACAGAGATATAACGCTGTTTATTTTGCATATCACATAAGTAATTAAATGCAAACTGGGGGAGCTGGAATTGGCATGGGCCAGAGTGAAAATATTCTCACCGGGTATCTCAGCTAAACTTCCTGTCCAATGAAAAATTTCTCATGTTTTATTTGAAGTTTTGAACCTTTATTTTTCCTGTGTTTATATGTCTTTTAAGAAAATTATAATTTTTTATCAAAGATGGTATTGAGATACTTAATATTATGTAGATTAATCATTTTCCGGATTGAATCTCCTTGAAATAACTCTCATGTTATAGGATATGCATGTATGTATAGATTTGGCCAAGCATGTGGTTATGACCATGTTTTTTTTTTTTTGCATTTCTACAGGATGATTGTTCATTCGGGTGCAAAAAGCCACGAGTCGTGAGATGCTGTCATGTTTTGTAAATCCAATGTAGGTATACAATTCCTTCCAGTATATCTTAAAATATTACTATATTTCTAATTTCTGAAGAGTTGCAATCTAAGGATCACCATGCATTTTGCTTCTTAAAGTAGCTAGCCCGTGCGAGACGCACGGGTTGATGACTAGTATTGATAATTACTTTTAACTGCATCAAAATTTATTTTTCATGAAAACTATTTTTAATTCGAAATTCATTAGGTTCAAAAATAGTATCCGCTAATTTTTGCCGCACCAAATGTGGTATATGTTGAAACTTAAAACCCTTGAACCGTCCAAGCGGCGTCAAATAAGAAGATCGATCCCATCGTCTACACTCTTTCCCCTGACAGGAACACTCGCTTTTGAACTGCTTTTAGACACAAGTCCTGAACAGGAGAGAGTACACAAAACACACAATCCTATTCCCTCAAAGAGAGAGCGACCGCACAAACCTATATCTATATCCTGTGTCGCGAATTCGAGCATGCCAATGGGATCCGATCGAGCACACAATTACGAGAACCAACTATCCCAACAGCCACACCAACGGGAACCAACAATCCCAACAGCCCATAAAGAGGTGCAGGATAGAACCATTGTTTCTCTCCGAGAAGAAAGCCTTTGCAGAGTCAAGTCCTAATTCACACCTTTCGTGTCAAGATCAGCACAGCTTGCAGAAGATGCCCGACAGAGATGTCATATCGTGATCAGCAGGCCTGTGTGCCCGAACGGGAGTTCGCTGAAAAATCGTCCGGTGGGCATGAACGAGCATCTATTGTGCTTGGTGCTGCATTGGAACCTTTGAGAACCATCAGAGCCGTCCCTTGTTAATTTCCCATTACAGGACCCATGTAATTAAACCGTATATTTTCTGTGTCCACTAGTTAAAAAAGGGCTTTAGTTCTGGTTGATAAGAGTCTTTAGTCCCGTTTTTGCAACCGGAACTAGTCATCCGGGACTAAAGTCACTTCCATTTAGTCTCGGTTGTAATACAAATCGGGACTAAAGCCTCGCCACGTGAGCGGCCGGCGCGCGCCGGGGCGAAGGACGTTTAGTCCCGATTTGTATGTCAATACAAACCGGGACTAAAGGCTATTTTGTTAAAAAAATTATCCATTTGTTTTTCTAATTATTTTTCACACTTTTTTTATATTTTTTTCTTCAGAATTTCTAGTATTTCAGTTATTTAACAAGTTTAGTCTCTAACTACACTTAATCTCTAGTCAAATTACTTACTCGTGGTCAAACTTTCCGCTCGATCACCCATCCTCTCACTACTCTAGCACTAGCACACTTAACTTCAAGTTCCTACCCGTCCCGCTTTCAAGTGTTTCGCGCGCATTTTATTGATACTATCATATCAATCCTATTAACATGTTGGTCGATGTCACATTTTTTATTATTTGAATTGCAAATAATTATTTTAATAAACAAAAGCAATGATCTAATAATCTTGAATAAATAAATAAACATTGAATTTTTAAATTTGTTTTATTTTAATTTATTTTTCTAATTTTTTAATAATTTTTTTTTTGCCAAACCTAAAACCTGAAAATTCAAAAATCTAAAACTTGGCTAACCTTTATGGTTAAGTAATAGTAATCTTTATGCAGGATGCATTATTAATTTAAAATTTTAAAAAATATAAAATCTTGAATTTTTAGGAAAAATTAAAATCTTCCTGCTTTCATATTTTTATTTGGAATTTGGAGAATCTAAAAATTGGCTAACCGGGAAAACTTTTTCGGATGTAACTTTTTCCCACGATCATTTTTTCGAATGATTTTTGAAAATCGAAAACTTGGCTAACCTTTATGGTTAAGTAATAGTAATCTTTATGTAGTTTTTTTTGACCTTGTATGCAACCAGAAAAGCCGTTTACTTTTTTCTAAACATTTTCTACAAAAAATTCGAAATTCAATTTTTTTTAATTTCCCCTAATAATAGGTTGCGTAACTTAAAGGAATCTCAAAAGATTTTGTTTTTTGAATTTTCTATCATTTTATTTTGTATTTTACGAAGTTAAAAAAGGCGATCCACATGGGGGAAGTGAGGGGGTGAAGGTGCATGGGGAGCAAAAAAAATACCTGGAAAGCCTTTAGTTCCGGTTGGTAATACCAACCGAGACTAAAGGCTTTTGCCCCGGAGTTAGCCTGCCATCACCCCTTTAGTTTCGGTTGGTAGTTGGTATTACCAACCGGGACTAAAGGGTCCAAACCAACCGGGACTAAAGTCTGCGCTGTTTGAACCGGAACTAATGCGACCCATTAGTCCCGGTTTCTATTTAAACCGGGACTAAAGCTCCCATGAGTGCTGAACGAAAGTCTTATTTTCTACTAGTGGTCCTTGTCCGTTGTCTTGGAAAATTATATGCCATAGTTTCCGTAGTAAGAGATGTGGCATGCTCGATGCATCCATTCTGACAGTTGGATCCTACTGTAATTTTGGAGAACTTTTTACATGCTCCCTTCTTTCTAATATTTGTTACATACAATTTTAGGAGAATTTATAAAGTTTAATAAAATATATAGCAAAAAATATAAATTTATATAACATCAAAATAATAGTACGGTGTCATGTTACGTTTTCATACCTTACATATTTGATATTATAGATGCTAATAATTTCTATAACGTAGTTCGTCAAATTTTATAAAGCTTGACTTGAACTAAAAGTTATAGGCAATTTATATTTGGATGGAAGGAGTAGTACAACCTTCGCATTGACGGGTGTTGTGGATTTGGTTAAAGTTAAACTTTGTTAAGTTTAACAAAAAATAGAAAAAATATTAATATCCATAATGCTAAATGCATAGAATATTAAAATGTACTTAATGAATATTCTAATACTTTCTCCATTCCGAAAATAATCTCTCAGATTAATATAAATTTAGATGTATTAGTTTATAGATACATCTAAATTTAGACAAATCTAAGAGATTATATTTTAATGGAGTGGGTACTATAGATTTAACATTGTAGATCGTAATAATTTATCCTAAATATTATATTAAATTTAATAGAATTTGACATTGACTAAACCTAAATGGTCCCAAATCGTGAACGTAGGGTGTGGTGGAATCCACCTGCGCACGACTAAGGAGACGACACGGGTTTGCTCACCATAATGCTGTGTGCTTGAAACAGGCAAGAAGCTATCATGGAAAACCTGAAGTCTGAAGGAAGCGCCATGATTTGAACACTAGCTGGCGAGCCGGACGTACGTGCCTGTCAAGTCTGCGTGTGCGCCTTGGCCTCCCGTGTAAACTGCGCTAACATAGGATTCAGTGTGCACTTTTCATTCTAGCCAGTAGTACCGTCGTAGTCGTTTCAGAGAAAGCTGCGTGGCATCGGTCGAGCCGTCTCTGCTGTCAGCAGGTGCCGCATCTCTAGCTGGTGTCCAATTAGTGAACCACTTTCCTGTTCTTCTGCAGTAGAATCATTGTCTCGTATCAGCAACATGGTAATTGCAATTATACGCTTCACCAGCAGTATACATAATGGGGATGTGAAAGGGCGATGCCGCACCAACGCATGTCGTTTCTTGTTCACAAGGATTCGTCCGGGAGTATAGCTGAAATCGCCAAAATCTCACAAGCCCCTCTACGGCTGTGTTTGTTTGGCTTCTTCTTCTTCTGCTGCTTTTGGGTAAAAAAAATGGAAGCCCAAACAAACACCACAAAATTGAAAAGCGCTGTGGAGAAGCGCGGACTACCATATCCTTGACCCGCTCACTAACTTTGTGCTAAAAGCTACTAGATGAAAGTTGTGTGTGCAACAGTTGAAGCCACCATGCCCCACGATCTTACAACATCTTCATTCGCGTTTCCCAAGCGCTGGTGGGGGACGCCACTGCAATGTGATGTGTTGGGGCCTTGGGGGACGCACATTTCCAGCCATGTCCTTAAAAATATATTTAATTTTTTAAATCCAAATAGTAATTAATTTTTTTATTTAGATCTGATTATATTTATAAAGTTTGAATGAAATTAATCTTAAACCTAAATCTACTGGCAACTGCGGTGGCCACCAGTAGTAACCGAAGTACGGCTAGTCGTCGTCGGTGACCTCGTTCTTCTCGCGGCCATCGTCGTTGGTGGGCTCGTCCTTCACGGCGTCGCTAGGCGGCCTCGTCGTCGTCGTGCGTCAGGTCGACGAGCAGCGTGCAGGAGCCGCGGATCGACGTCGCATTCACGTCCTTTATGCTTCCCTCCCAGGCTGCGTGGTCGCTCACGGAGTACAGCCACACCTTGTTGTAGCCATATGTGTCGGCGGGATCGTCCGCGCTCGCAAGAAACCGTTGCTAGCAAAGGTAGGTGAGCATCGTCGAGCCGCCGCCGTCGCTGAGATCCTCCTTCTTCACCTCTGGCTTTGGCGGCGCATGCCACTTTCGCCGTGCACCTGTTGACGCGGCTCGCAGATCGTGACACCATCTGTTGGGTTGCGCCTTGCCACATGCATCACGAACTCCTCCTTCAACTCATGTTTGGGCACAGGGTAAGTGGAGACACGATTGCGGGAAGGAGCGGTGCCACGTACTGGACCTGGGAAAGAAGAGTGTAACGACATATTTGGGACAGCACTCCTCTTGGGAGCCACTGCCTGGTGATGGTGACTGTGTGGTGGTGATGGCGGGTACTCCAACCGAGGTTCTCTTCGCCGGATCCCCACGGCGATGGCCGCTAGCGTAAGAAGATTAATCGGGGCATGATTGTGGTAAGAGCATCTCCACTCATTGGCGCTCCCCACGCTTAAATCCAGCGAAAGTTTCGTCCGGATTAGAGGAAAATTAGGCCTAGGGAGCGCCGAAGTTCCAGCCGTCCCCCCGGCAGGACACCCCCAACTTGGGGCATTTGACATATTTCAAACAAATTCGACATAAAATTTAACAAGTTCGGCAAACAAGATTCGAGAAAATTGCTTGAAACAAATTCCGCGAAAATCGAGTACAATGTTTAACAAGTGCTGAAACAAATGAAGCACACAATTTCACAAGTTTTGAAACAAATAAATAAAGACAGACTAGTTGGCGTCGGCGTTGGTGTTGCCTCGGAGCGTCCATATGTGCTCCACCGGATCATCTTGCAGTCGTTGATGCATTGTAGAGTCTCGGATCTCCCGGCGCATAGCAATGAAGGCGGCCCATGATGTCGGCACTCGGTGATTAGGTCGTGCAAGAGGTCCTCTCTCTCATATGGTGCTTGTTGCTCAGCCAGAGGAACCGGATGTTTTCGCTCATTTTCAATAATCATATTGTGTAGGCACACACATCAGTTCATCACCTCCCACATCTGATTTTTGGACCAAGTCATAGCGGGGAACCGGACGACAGCAAATCTCTGCTGGAGGACACCAAATGCACGCTCGACGTATTTTCGGCAAGCTTCTTGTTTCTTCACAAACTCGCAAAGTTTGGGGGTGCTAGGTTTCGAGATAGTCTTCACAAATGTTTCCCACTTTGGATAGATACCGTCTACAAGGTAGTATCCTTTATTGTAGTGCCGACCATTGATCACATAGTTCACCGGGGGAGCATGACCCTCAACAAGCTTGGAAAAGATCGGGGAGCAGTTTAGTGTCATTGTTGGATCCAGGCATACCAAAGAAAGAGTGCCAAATCCAGAGATCATGGGTAGCCACTGCTTCAAGTATCACAGTGCAGCCGTTTTTGTGACCCTTGTACATTCCCCACGCAAACGGACAGTTCTTCCATTTCCAATGCATGCGATCAATGCTTCCAAGCATCCCTGGAAAACCCCTAGCTTCATTTGTTGCAAGGATCCTCTGAGTGTCTTCGACAGTGGGTGATCTCAAGTAAAAGTCCCCGAACACTGCTATGACGGCCCTGCATAACCGGTAGAAACAATCAAGGGCGATGGACTCCGCCATCCGAAGATAGTCATCTGCACCATCATCGGGAGCTCCATACGCCAGCATCCTCATAGCCACTGTGCACTTCGCGGTGACGAAAATCCAACCAAACCGAGTGCAATCCGCCTTGCATCTGAAGTAGGGGTCAAAGTCTCGGATGGCATACACAATTTGCAGAAATAGCTTTCTGCTCATCCTGAAACGACGTCGGAAAACACTGTCACCGTGCAATGGATTGTCGACGAAGTAGTCGGCGTACAACATGCAGTAGCCCTCCATTCGTTGTCTCGGCTTGCACTTCCGGCGACCTGGTGCCGACCCACCACGTAAACCAGTTGCCAGTTCGGCGTACATGCTTGACAAGCAACCGAGGATCATCATGTGCTCCTCGTCTTGGGCGGCGGCTGCCATCTCTTCTCGCATAAGCTCGACGAACATCTGCTCCTCCTCTTCGTCCGAGTCCATGGCCAGCGAGGCAAATGGACGAACACCTGACGGGCGTAGTCGAGGCAACCCGAGCCGCGAGCGACGAGGAGTAGGCCAAAGTCGGAAAACAGGCCGGCGGAGGAGCAGCCAGATAGGCCTTCGTCGAAAGACGGCGGAATATAGGCAGGTGGAGAAGGAGGGACGGCGGAATCTGGGCAACAAGCCAACGGGGTGGTGCCGGCGGCGAGAGAGATACGAGGGGTGGGGGAGATTTTGAGCGAGGTGGCGGTGGGGTTCGTGTGTCGAGTCGCCGACAGATCGGGCCCTTCCCCGCTTTTCACTCGTCCGGAATCCCCGATAGATCCCCGGGGGACCGGGGATGGCGTGGGCTCGCCGGATGGATGAAGGGCCAAATCCGGACGAAAACGAGGAACCGGGGGCGCGATTGGGCCGAATTTTGCCATCTGGATGAAAAAAACATCGCTCGGGGACCTCATCGGGGAGACGAGTGGGGATGCTCTAACATCGTAGAACTTCCTCTCTTGTTGTTGTTGTGTTTGAGTAGCAAAACGACATTAGTGTTTCTATTATGATACTTTGGGTAAAATTCTTATAAACATACTACGATGTTAGAGCAAAAATACCAAGTAGAACATGAACCCAAAATTCATAAAATGTAAAAAATCACATTTTAAAGTTTTAGAAAATTCTGAAATAAATCACGCGCAAACATATTGCCTTCATACTTACTCGAGCAAACTTTTAATAAAAAATATAATCATCTCTCTCCTACATAAGAAAAGAGAGAATGGAACTTGTATTTTTGTACCGTAAAAATATATTCCTTAAACACTTTGACTTTCCAACAAGTAACATATTTTGCATTTTACTTTTTTTTTAAAGAAACTACAATCCAGTCCCTGGATTTTACATGGAGGACCCTATAGGGAAAATGTAAAACGCGATCAGATCCTACTTGCTGATGCATCACGGAACCTGTGGTGACCCGGCATACCACTGCATGGTGTAGTATGCAAGTCTGATATAACACCAATGAAACACCGTTCCACTAGTATTATATCGCTCAGAGTGGTACAACAGAAACATATGCGGGTCCAAGGCATGTCTATAGAATTACACACATACTCTGTTACATAAGATCATCACGAGCCTCCTACTATACAATGAGGTAAAAGCTGCAAATAAACTCCAGAAGAACGACTCGTAGTCTAGTCCTAACACGAACTCTATTTGTAGAGTATTTAACTAGCTACAGAGGCTATGAATAGATTCTAACTAAATAGGAACTAAGTTTAGGAAGCTAGTTCCATTCTATTGCTAATCTAGGTTTTCTCCTTGTCGGATGTAGTGTTTGACTCCTCTGACAGGGTCCTGTCCCTTGAAGTAGTTATTGACTCCTCGGCCTTCGAGTTGCACTTTAGATCCTCCTTCGATGCCTCCATATCTAAGCAGGAAATTTAAGAGTGGGATGAGTACGAGCGTACTCAACAAGTTCATTATAGGAAAGAGGTGTTTAATGCACTAGCTACGGCATTAGACCAGAAAAGCCTAATACCAATGCAGGTTTTCATAATCATTTCTTCAAAAGTTTGCTTTTATTCAGAAGAACTATGTCCGTCAGCCTTCACCGGTTTACTAGAACTTCATGGAGTTCCTTTCCGGCAGCGTTCGCAGTTCCAAAACCTGGAACAGGGAGTGACTGGTCACGATTCGTTACACTCTGCAGAGGTGTGTTGCTTTACCCATAAGAGATCTTAACCTTGGTGCCAACCGGGCGTACTCCCCGTCCACACTTCCTTTGGTGTGAGGCCCGGTATAAGGTCCTAGTCAATCATGTTCCTCCGCTACCTCGCACACCCACCCTTTGTTGCATACCCCGACCACAGGTCCTCGTCGGTCCCATTATTCCCACTTACGGGTGGACCCCGACCACGACAACGGTTTGGGATCGAACCAAACTCCTTCGCCGGTAGCTGCAACCCATCATAGACCGCAATACCGTGGGGACTTAGGACTCCCCAGCCTCACCAGCTTGCTCCTTCGGGCGACAAGTGTACTACGGACAATGCCGTGGGGACTTAGGACTCCCCAGCCTCACCAGCTTGCCCCCTTGGATTACAAGTGTACTACGGTAAAGCGCATCCGTTGATGAACGAGAGGTGGAAACACTTTTGACTACTCCGTCCCACTCCGGATCTTATGGTTAACACGGTTATTACGGCACAAGAATCACTCGGACGACATTTGTTGTTTAATCCTAGATGGATATAAACCCTTGCAATGGAACCTCCACCATATCAACACAATCCATGGTTCCATTGCCCACCACTTAGTCATATTCATAGTTATGAAAATAGTGGTTTTGCTTTTCATGCAATAATGATAATTATAGTACTTTGCAAGTAATTTGATAAAAATACTCAAATGACATGAGCAAGTGATGAACTTGCCTTTCTTGACTGCAAGATTATGCAGACAAGATCTTCGATGCGCAATAACTCCAAATTCTGAAATAGCATCATCATCCGGTAAGGACGATGTTTAAAAGATTGGCAAGGATGCAATAATGCATAAGTATGAGATGCAATCGCTCTAAGCGTGACCTAACCCCGATGATTTAGGATTAGTGAGTTGGAATGATTGGTTTAGGGTGTGTTGCGCTTTTTAGAGTTGTTTCACAAGCAAAGTTCTTATTAAGATTTTGATTAACTTGGTAGCATAAACCAGTAGTGTAATACATCACAACAATAATATTACTAGCACACAACAATAATATTTGGTATAATCCTAACATGTAATGAACAGTGATCAGTTTTTAGTACTATATGAGATGGTTAATGATTACTTATCATATACTTCAAAATAATAACTTTTGAAGAACATGTTACCGAAGGAATAATAAGTATTTCAAGTCGAACTGTTAGCTTATAGGGTTTATTAGGATTCTCAATTGAGTTTCCTAAATAGGTATTACATGGATCCTAAGCAAGATGAATTTAGATGCCTCTAGTATTTGCATGCTTTAGTTAAGCATGAGCGTATAAAGTGAATTGCTATACAATTTGCTAGGATGGTTGATCACCATGGATTATACCAGATAATGATGATTAAGGTGATGGCATTAAGCAAACAAGTTAGAGTTCCTCTATATTTGGGAGTACTTGATCATTTAGGGTTTATCAACATGGCCATATGAAGTGAACAACTTTACTTGTATTTGGAACTGGTGTAGTTCCAGATAACATGAGCATGTATGTTACTAGCTTGGTTAAGATTTAAAGATAGTTGCTAATACAAGATGATCATCTTATTTAATATTTTTCTAGATTCATTTGCATATCGTTGCTCCCAGATCGACTAGCATGTCCGCAACCGTTACCTGCCGGCCAACGGGCAAACCAGTAATTTAATTTACCTGACTGGTTTAGTAGTGTTAACCAATCATCAGTATGTATGTTCACAGGCTATTTAGCTAGTTTGGTCAGAACTAATAGGGAGCAAGAGGAACGTGCTCTTGGATGGAGAGATGCGTGAATCGATTTAGCATGCTTCTGTTAAAATGGGCCGATTGATCTTAAATACTAGGTCCATCGTACTAATATGCATACTACTCCATAGTACTTGGATCACTATGAAGCACAAAGAACTAGTAAAAGACGTCACTGACCTCTAATTGGCAAACCAACTCTCTTCTAGCTCGCCTTTGCAAATCCAAGAAATAGAAAGGATCCCGGCCTGGTGGCCTCTACAAACCAGTTGCCTCACTCAGCACTCAGCAGGTAGTCGCGTCTCACAGCAGGGAAGTAAAGGCCAAAGACAGGGGCTTGAGGTTTAGATGAAACGATGGAAGTCGTTCCTACGGTATTAATAGACGCGAACCTTGCACAAGCCCATCAGGATATTTAGGACATGCTGATAAGATCAACCGAGAGGAACTTGGATGCCAAGGTTAGGATAAGGACAGCCTTTGCTTCTTTCCTTTTTTCTTAAACCAGCGTAAGAGATAATGTTGGAGCACCTAGGCGGTTGGACAAAATATCTAGCAATCTTATGCTGAGGTCAATGTGATCTTCTTATTCTGGTTTTCTTTTCTAATTTTATTTTAAAGGAACAACTTGTTGGGTAAGTTTAAAGTTAATTATTATTTTCTTACTTTCATCAATTTTATAAAAGAATAATAGTTCATACAATTTTAGAATAAAAGAAAAGGCTTATATAATAAAGGTTAAACAATTAAATTTTTATTTAAAATAGAAATTTCATATTATATTTTTATTAGATATATTTTATTTTTATAAGAATTTTGATATCTCATTTATATTTTTCTGAGTTATAATGAATTTTATATTAATTTGCAAAGTTTCAGTAATTATTGAATTTGAATTAAAACGAAATCTACTAGATACACCCAGCTAAACCTACCCCTACACACTGACTAGTGGGCCAATGGCCAGGTCACACACCACGGTGGCGCCGAGGTGGCATGGTTTACGGTGGCCGACGGACAGTCACCGATGGTCGCCGGCGATTCCGTTCTCCCGCGAGGCTGTGCGTGGGCTCGTTGGCAAGAGAACGCCGAGGCGAACCTCGTGGTGGTGGCGCCGCTCCGAATAGGTCACCGGAGCATGTCGGCGGTGAGTTACCGCGGTAGCGGGGACAGGGACACGGTGCGGCGGCGCTACGGCGGGCTAATGAGCAAGGCGAGCATGCCAGGGGGTTCAGCGGCTCACCAGGAGGACGTAGGGCGTGACGGCGAGGTCGATGGTGGCTTACATCGCCGGATTTGGTGTCGCCGGTGTCGGGGAAGACGAGCTCGATGGCGATGCTACAGCTCGCCCCGGCCCGATTCCTTTTGCACCGAGAGCATGTCGAGGACGGCGGAGACGATGGTGGTCACGGCGGGGTCTGGGGCTTCCCCAATCGACGGCGATGGTTGACGGCCGGGCCAGCTAGGGTTTGCTAAATTGGGGAAAAAGGAAGAACACGAGCGATGGAGGCTTCGTCCGTGTATTTATAGGGTCGAGGGCGGTCGTCGACGGTCGTGTGGTCCACAACGGCGGCCGGGATGTGGCTCAATTCGTCGCCGTGTCGACCTCCCGCGCGTCCAGAGACGGAGACGAAGACGACGACATCTCCTCGTCTTTATCCACGCGAAGGGGTACCTGGGCGTATCTGGGCCGTGCTGGGCTGAGGCAGTTGGGCTGCTGGTGGGCTGCCACGGCCAGGTGAGCTTGGTAAGTCCTTTTCTCCTCTTTTCCTTTTCTGTTTTATTTTCTGTTTTGTATTTGCCCAATTGAATCCATATTTGAATTCTGTTATTTTTGCAGGTGTCTCAATTATGTTATTTCAATGAAGATGTAGTGCAATGAATATTTCACCGCTCTCCTAATTGAAGAAAGTATTTTACATTTGATTAAATTGCATACATGGGGCTTATTCAAAATAGCAATTAGCCATGAGTTTATATTCTCATTTTACTTTCCTTTTTCTCATGAATCAAATCCTTTGGAATGATTAGAGTTAATACTTTGAACTCAAAGTATTTCATAGATTGTTATTAGTGCTTGGTTTCTATTTGAGGAATTTGTCACTTGCACATAATTTTATGTGAGCACTTGCTTGTTAAGGTCTTGTAGGTTTTATTATAACCATTTTCCAAAGATAGTACTAGGATTATATTGAATAACACCTTGAATTACCTAGAGTAGATATTACTCTCATCATGGTTTGGTCTGGGTTATAATGATAAGTGGTTGATCACCACCTATGGGTTTTAATCATAGGATTTAGCACTAGGTTAATCTTAGGTTCAATAATTGAAGCATAAGATTTAGTTTGTGAGCAATTCTAGGGTTCTAATGATATTCACCTAATGGCATATGGTTTGGAACTCAAATGTTAACTAGGTTTATAGTTGTGATCACCCAAGTGATGCACAAACTATTATTGGGATATAGGTTAGGGTTTTACTTGTGATCATCAATTAATTCACAAGTTAGTTGGAGATAGGGGGCTAGGTTCTATATGGGATTTAACACCACATTTCTTTAGCTAGGGTTGCTCTTCCTCACCACACATAGGATGATTCAATCCAAATATCATTTGAATTGATATGGGGCTGAACTAGGCAATGGTTTGTTACTATTCAATTGTCTCTCTAATTAACACATTGGAAATGGTTTAGGGTTACCAGTAGTTCCCCTATGATTTTATGTACTGGATTATATCTGCTTAACCCACTAAGGTTTAATTGGTAATTATATATCTCCAAAGTATGATCATGGATTAGACATGATCAACTTGGTTCTTAATATCTTCTACCTCAAGTTCTAAGGGTGTATGATCATTACTCGATTTATAATGATCAAGATTTGGCTTCCTGAGGTATCTCTCATTAAATGAGGTTCTCACTTCCATGATCAAGCATTGTCTTGATCAACTAAGGTATAGCACTTCTATTTTACTTTCTATGATGGGCCTATTATGGTTGCCTCAATAGTTTATATTCCAGGAGAATGCCTGAGATATACACTTAGAGTTCTTCTCAAGGATTGATGGTTTAATCATCTCGATATATGGATATGTCTCTCCCTCATATCCAAGTGTTGCCTCAACTAATTTGAGTATAACACCTTAGCTTGAGCTCTCTCTCATAGGAACAGTTTATTCTAGGGTATGGTATACTCCTAATACTCTAGTTCAATGATTGTCCTTTATTCTTAAGTAGGTAAAGCTAGGATTAGTATGATTGGTCTCTCTCATTTGAGAAGGTCTTTAATACTAACCTAAGGTTTGGCTCCATAGAGGTTGATGTGATCATCAATATCTATGTTTAACATAAATGGTTATCTCTCTCTAGGGATTGTCTTGAATAATACCCTGGGGTTTCTCTTAAGGATGATGATTTGAATATATGGATGCATATCCAAGGTTTAGCTCAAAGTTTGGCATTGCTTCTCTACTAAATAACATAGAACTCTCATCTCTCTAGGTTTGATGTATAATAATATGTAATAGAGAAGAATATATATTCCTAGGGTTGATCTCCTTGTCATGATTCCATGAATGAAGTAAAATGAATACCATGAGGTTCATGGTAGGATCAAGGATTAGTTTAAGACATGGAAAAGATAAGTCAAGGATGGTTTCTCCATTTTATTGTTACTTGATTTGCAATTGAATAGGTGTTCATATGTGATGACAAGGATTACCATATTATGATCTTTTGTAAGATCAAGCAATTGATCCTTGATTAAGATGTTAATGTGTTGGTTTTAGTTCCATTTGATCTAACCCCTTAGATCAAATCATCTCTACCCAAAACCAAGTTTTAACAAAGTCACATTGAGGTTTATAGCGCTTGACTTGATGAGCTACTTCAATTCCACCAAGGTCAAGTGAAACTTCACTTACTGTGACTGTTTTACTTTAAAGCGCGAAAATTCCCTGGATTTTCTATGCATGAATGCAATGCACACATCTGTTTCCTCTATTTTTGTAACCCCATTACCTGGGATATTACAGAACCACCGTCGCCACCACCGGGGATGTAGCCACTTGGGGTAGAGACGCTGCCACACCTTCTCCTTCCACACCTTGAGGACAGAGACGGCATAGACGCCATGATGAAACAACCCTGCCTCCCTTGATGCCATCTTTGGGCTGGGAGGAATTGATTTTTTGGCCGCCCTTCGACCAGAATATCCAGTAGCGGAGAAGCCGGAATGCAGGTGCCCTCGCCTGGGCGTCGATGACGGAGGAGAAGGGCCGTACCGTTGCTTGCAGAAGCTGCTGTGGATGAAGCCCGACCCAATCGAAGGGATTGGGACCTCCTTCGATATTCTCTTCCTCCACCCCCATCACCACGACGATGGCGGAAAGAAGCAGAAAACAGAGGCCTAGCCTCCAGACCAGCAGGACCGGATACACCACTCCAGATCGGAGCACCAACCGTCTCCCTACCAGCTCCCCTTCCTCCACCATGGAGATTTGAAGAGAGCAGAGAGATGGGGACGGGATCAACCAAATCCAGAGCTGGAACGAGCTTATTTAGCTGGGAAGTAACGCCGTACCCGACCGCCGCTTTTGGCTCCCACCTTCGGAGCTCCGCGAACAGAACAAGAACCAGCGCTCCCTGGCCGCTGCTCGAGAGCGCCAGGAACACCCAGAACACCGGCATATAGCCGAACCTAGCCAAAGTGGCAAAACCTGGACTCGATCTAAATATATACACTACAAAGGATCCCCGCGCTACACTCCCTTCATCCCACCGGACGGCATCGTGGCCGGGAAGAGAAGAGGAGCGAGCCGGGCGCTCACCCACGACTCTCAACGGGGGCGGTGGTGGAAGACGAGCGGAGTTTCCAGAGAGCTTCTCTTTGACCAAACTTTGTATGCATTTTACTTTCAAACTTGGCATGAGCATATCTTCACATAACAACATGAAAACAACACATATTGCCGACGTTCGTTCTATGTACCAACTGTTTTTTTATTGGGATTGTCGGCATAAAATGCCGGTTGGCGCCTATGGTCAGAGGAAAACCGTCGGTAAACACAGGCCGTCGGCAAATATATATATATGTATGCTGAAGGTTTCCTACCTACAGCTATCGGCCAGGGACCAACCATCGAGAAATATACATGCGTCAGCAAATAAGAGGCTATCGACAAAGCCTCCGACGAGTTGACACGTGATTTATTCCATTTTCTTGACTTTCTAGAAGTCTCGTCTGATGTTACTATTCATGAGGGATCACATGGACCCATGTCAACCAAATCCTTGTCGGATGGAAGTTTTCTTTAGTGCCATCTATCTATTATAGGGGTTGCACATGGCAAATTTGAAACATTTATCCTTGCCAGTAATCAAGCTTTTCCAAGCTACATGAGGATGGAGTCAATGGTAATTAACTTTCAAAATAAATGAAATGATTTACTCAATCTTTTTAACCATTATTTTTCTAAATATAGGAAGATGATTTGTCCTACTTCATTTAAGAGGCTAATACGGACAATAAATTTAGATTTTCTTTCAGTAAGTATACTTTGATTTATTTTGATAGCTTGAAACTATGATTGATTCATTTTTGATGTTTTAAGTGGTAATGATATGGGCAAAAGGTACTCCATACCTAAGATGAACCTTTTACATGAGCTACACACTCAAAATGTTCTACATTATGTTTTCATTCAAATAAGATCTAGCACATGTTAATCCCACAAAGGACCTATCTACTTATTTGTGAGACAAAATTCTAAGTCTTATAGAAATCTTTCTGAGCTACATTATGTTCTTGTCCTTGTTTGTCTCTCCCCATCAAGGATATTGGTGATCTTTCGTAGAAGGCTCGAGGCCCATAAAAAGCACCACCCGAGTGATTTGTAGTTCATCTGGCGAAAAGAAGAAGTCTACTCTTTTGGTGGGACTAAATGTTGTTGAGGTTACCATTTTGGCCATAGGGTTCACGTGGAATTTATTTAAAACCTTGGGCTCACAAGAAATATCTCGACAAAAGTTGTGGTGTGTCGGTGGGAATGGGTATTACAAGGTCGCCTGTTTGTCGCTTTTAATTGTGCCCGAGGTCGTACAGTCAACGAGACCTGGTCACTCTTGCCTACGAGTCTAGGATGAATTTGGTTACTAATTTTTTGTGTGTAATTCATGTTAGTGTCTACATCATCTAGCTGTAGGGATTCGTTGCATAGAAAACAAAAATTTTCCTACCGCGAGAACGCAATCCAAGCCAAGATGCAATCTAGAAGATGGGAGCAACGAGGGGATGAACGAGACTCACCCTTGAAGATTTCCAAAGCCTACAAGATGAGGCTCTTGTTGCTGCGGTAGACGATCACTTGCCGCTTTCAAAAGCACGTAGAAGATCTTGACGATGCCACAATCGGGCAGCACCTCCGTACTCGGTCACACGTTCGGTGTTGATTAAGACGACGTCCTTCTCCCCGTTCCAGCGGGCAGCAGAAGTAGTAGCTCCTCCTTGAATCTGGCAGCACGACGGCGTGGTGGCGGTGGCGATGGAGATCTCCGGCGGAGCTTCTCTAAGCGTTGCGGGAGAGGGGGAGGAGTGGGGCGGCTAGGGTTTGGGGAGAGGGGGTGGCCGGCCTCCTTGGGGTGCGGCCAAGGTGGTGGTGTTATGGTGGCCGGCCCCCTCCCCTTGGCCCCTCTTTATATAGGTGGAACCCCCAAGTGTTGGACTACAAGTCTTCGAATAAGACCCCAACCCAAAACCTTCCATGTGTAGGGAAACCTACCCAAGGTGGGATTCCCACCTCAAGTGGGACTCCCACCCTTCCATGAGGGGGTGGCCGGCCACCCTTGGTGGAGTCCACCTGAGACTCCACCCCTCTAGGGTTGGCCGGCCATGGGAGGTGGAGTCCCTTCGGGACTCTGCCTTCCAAAGTGATTTCTTCCGGACTTTTCTAGAACCTTCTAGAACCTTCCATAAATGTACCGGATCATTTTCAAACTTATAAAATGACTTCCTATATATGAATCTTATTCTTCGGACCATTTCGGAACTCCTCGTGATGTCCGGGATCCCATCCGAGACTTCGAACAATACTTCGAACTCCATTCCATATTCAAGTTCTACTAATACGACATCAAACTTTAAGTGTGTCACCCTACGGTTCGCAAACTATGTAGACATGGTTGAGAACTCTCTCCGACCAATAACCAATAGCGGGATCTGGAGATCCATAATGGCTCCCACATATTCAACGATGACTTAGTGATCGAATGAACCATTCACATACGATACCAATTCCCTTTGTCACGCGATATTTTACTTGTCCGAGGTTTGATCATCGGTATCTCTCTATACCTTGTTCAACCTCGTCTCCTGACAAGTACTCTTTTCTCGTACCGTGGTATGTAGTCTCTTATGAACTTATTCATATGCTTGCAATCTAATTAGACGACATTCCACCGAGAGGGCCCAGAGTATATCTATCTGTCATCGGGATGGACAAATCCCACTGTTGATCCATATGCCTCAACTCATACTTTCCGGATACTTAATCCCACCTTTATAACCACCCATTTACGCAGTGGCGTTTGATGTAATCAAAGTACCTTTCCGGTATAAGTGATTTACATGATATCATGGTCGAAAGGACTAGGTAACTATGTATCGAAAGCTTATAGCAAATAACTTAATGACGTGATCTTAAGCTACGCTTAATTGGGTGTGTCCATTACATCATTCATATAATGATATAACCTTGTTATTAATAACATCCAATGTTCATGATTATGAAACTAATCATCTATTAGTCAACAAGCTAGTTAAGAGGCTTACTAGGGACTCATTGTTGTTTACATAACACACATGTATCAATGTTTCAGTTAATACAATTATAGCATGGTATATAAACTTTTATCATAAACATAAAGATATATAATAACCACTTTTATTATTTCCTCTTGGGCATATCTCCAACAGTCTGCCACTTGCACTAGAGTCAATAATCTAGATTACATTGTAAGGTACCTAACACCCATGGCATTCTGGTGTTGGTCATGCTTTTCCCTAGGGAGAGCTTTAGTCAACGGATCCGCTACATTCGGATCGGTGTGTACTTTGCAAATCTTTACTTCTCCATCTTCGATGTACTCGCGAACCGAATGATAATGCAGCTTGATATGCTTCAGCCTCTTGTGTGACCTTGGTTCTTGTGCATTGGCGATGGCACCCAGGTTATCACAGAGAGATGACTAGTGGGTCCAATGCACTAGGAACCACACCGAGCTCTACAATGAACCTCTTCATCCATACCGCTTCCGATGAAGCCTCCGAAGCCGCTATGTACTCCGACTCGTTGAAGACTTCGCCACCGTGCACCGCTCGAGCTTGCCCAGCTTATCTGCAGCACCATTCAATATAAACACGTACCCGGACCGTGACTTAGAGTCATCGGGATCGTTGTTCCAACTTGCATCGGTGTAACTTGTTACAACGAGCTCTTGGTCACCTCCATAACAAAGAAACATATCCTTAGTTCTTTTCAATTACTTCAGGATATTCTTGACCGCTGTCCAGTGTTCCATTCCTGGATCACTTTGATATCCGCTAGTTAAACTAACATCATGTGCTATATCCGGTCTAGTACATAGCATGGCATACATGATAGAGCCTACTCGCCGAGGCATAGGGATCCGACTCATCCTTTCTCTTTCTTCTGCCGTAGCCGGACCTTGAGTCTTACTCAAGACCTTGCCTCGGTAACATAGGTAAGAATCCTTTCTTACTTTCGTCCATCCTAAACTTCTTTAGAAACTTGTCCGTGTATGTACTCGTGATAGCCCTATTAGACGTCTTGATCTATCTCTATAAATCTTGATGCCTAATATATACGATGCTTCACCAAGGTCTTTCATTGAAAAACTATTATTCAAATAACCTTTTACACCGCTTAATAGTTCTATATCATTCCCAATCAATAATATGTCATCTACATATAATATCGGAATGCTACGTAGCTCCCACTCACTTTCTTGTAAATACAGCCTCTCCATGACACTCGTATAAACCCGAAGTCTTTGATCACCTTATCAAAGCGTCGGTTCCAACTTCTCGATGCTTGCTTCAGTCCATAAATTGAACGCTGAAGTTTGCATACTTTGTCAGCATTTTTAGGATCGACAAAACCTTTGGGTTGTACCATATACAACTCTTCCTCAATGTCTCCATTAAGGAACGCCGTTTTGACATCCATCTCGCCAAATCTCATAATCGAAAAATGCAGCTATTGCTAACAAAATCCTCACAGATTTTAGCTTCGCTACAAGTGAGAAAGTCTCATCGTAGTCAACACCTTGAATTTGTCGGAAACCCTTTGCGACAAGTCGAGCTTTATAGACAGTAATATTACCATCAGCATCTGTTTTTCTCTAGAAGATCCATTTATTCTCGACAGCCTTGCGGCTATCGTGTAAGTCTACCAAAGTCCACACTTTGTTATCATACATGGATCCCATTTCGGATTTCATGGCTTCTTGCCATTTGTTGTAATCTGGGCTCATCATCGCTTCTTCATACATCACAGGGTCTTCATCATTGTTGTCCACAATCATGACATTTAGACAAGGATCATACCAATCAGGAGTGGCACGTTCCCTTGTCGATTTGCGAGGTTCAGTAGCTATCTCGTTTGAAGTTTCATGATCATTATCATTAGCTTCCTCTGTTGCCGGTGTAGGCGGCACAGGAACATCTTCCGGCACTGCGCTACTCTGATCAACGAGTGAAGATTCATCAATCTCATCGAGTTCTACTTTTCTTCCAGTCACTTCTTTAGTGATAAATTCTTTCTCAAGAAAGGTTTCATTCTTAGCAACAAAGATCTTGCCTTCGGATCTGTGATAGAAAGTGTACCCTATAGTTTCCTTAGAGTATCCTATGAAGACGCATTTCTCCGCTTTGGGTTCTAGCTTGTCCGGTTGTAACCTTTTTACATAGGCTTCGCAACCCCAAACTTTAAGGAACGACAGCTTAGGTTTCTTATTAAACCATAATTCATACGGTGTCGTTTCAACGGATTTTGATGGTGCTCTGATTAAAGTGAATGCGGCTGTCTCTAATGCATAACTCCAAAATGATAACGGTAAATCAGTAAGAGACATCATAGAACGAATCATATCTAAGAGAGTTCGATTACGACGTTCGGACACACCGTTTCGTTGTGGTGTTCCCGGCGGTGTCAATTGTGAAAGTATTCCGCATTTCTTTAAATGCATGCCAAACTCATAACTCAGATATTCACCTCCACGATCAGATTGTAGAAATTTAATCTTCTTGTTACGTTGATTTTCTACTTCACTTTGGAATTCCTTAAACTTCTCGAAAGTTTCGGATTTATGTTTCATGAAATAGATATACCCATATCTACTCAAATCATCTGTGAAGGTTACAACATAACGATAACCACCGCGCGAGGCTACACTCATTGGTCCGTGATGTCTACGGGAGCTTCTATTCTTGTAGACAGTGTTGGGCCTCCAAGAGCAGAGGTTTGTAGAACAGCAGCAAGTTTCCCTTAAGTGGATCACCCAAGGTTTATCGAACTCAGGGAGGAAGAGGTCAAAGATATCCCTCTCATGCAACCCCGCAACCACAAAGCAAGAAGTCTCTTGTGTCCCCAACACACCTAATAGGTGCACTAGTTCGGCGAAGAGATAGTGAAATACAGGTGGTATAAATAAATATGAGCAAGTAGCAACGGTGCCGTAAAAATAGCTTGCCGGCGTGTAGTTGATGGTGGTAATATAGTAGCGTAGAGTAACGCAAGAAAACAAGAAACAAGCAGCGATAGCGATATTTAGGAACAAGGCCTAGGGATTAGACTTTCACTAGTGGACACTCTCAACATTGATCACATAACAGAATAGATAAATGCATACTCTACACTCTTGTTGGATGATGAACACATTGCGCAGGATTACACGAACCCTCAATGCCGGAGTTAACAAGCTCCACAATTCAATGTTCATATTTAAATAACCTTAGAGTGCAAGAAAGATCAACACGACTAAACCAAGTACTAACACAGAGATGCACACTCGTCACCTTCACGCTATGTAGGAGGAATAGATCACATCAATACTATCATAGCAATAGTTAACTTCACAATCTATAAGAGATCATGATCATAGAATACGCCAAGTACTAACACGGATGCACACACTGTCACCATTACACCGTGCAGGAGGAATAAAACTACTTTAATAACATTGCTAGAGTAGCACATAGATAAATTGTGATACAAAACACATTGCAATCATAAAGAGATATAAATAAGCACTTCACTACGCCATTCATAACAGTGAGTAAGTATTCTGTGAAATATAGCCTAAGAGACCCACACGGTGCACACACTCGTCACCTTTACACACGTGGGACAAGGAGTCTCCGGAGATCACATAAGTAAAACTCACTTGACTAGCACAATGACATCTAGATTACAAGCATCATCATATGAATCTCAATCATGTAAGGCAGCTCATGAGATTATTGTATTGAAGTACATAGGAGAGAGATGAACCACATAGCTACCGGTACAGCCCCGAGCCTCGATGGAGAACTACTCCCTCCTCATGGGAGCAACGAGCGGTGATGAAGATGGCGGTGGAGATGGCAGCGGTGTCGATGGAGAAGCCTTCCGGGGCACTTCCCCGCTCCGGCAGGGTGCCGGAATAGAGACTCCTGTCCCCCGCATCTTGGCTTCGCGATGGCGGCGGCTCCGGGAGGGTTTCTGTGGGTTTCGTCCTCCGTAATAGGGTTTTCGCGACGGAGGCTTTAAATAGGCGAAGAGGCGGAGTCGGAGGGGCGACGAGGCGGTGGCACCATAGGCTGGCGCGGCCAGGGCCCAGGCCGCGCCACCCTATCATCTGGGGCCCACAGGGCCTCCTCCGCGGCTCTCGGGTGTTCCGGATGCTTCCGGTGAAAATAGGAACCTGGGTCTTGATTTCGTCCGATTCCGAGAATATTTCGTTACTAGGATTTCTGAAACCAAAAACAGCAGAAAACAGGAACTGGCACTTCGGCATCTTGTTAATAGGTTAGTTCCGGAAAACGCATAAATATGACATATAATGTGCATAAAACATGTAGATATCATCAATAATGTGGCATGAAACATAAGAAATTATCGATACGTCGGAGACGTATCAGCATCCCCAAGCTTAGTTCTGCTCGTCCCGAGCGAGTAAACGATAACAAAGATAATTTCTGGAGTGACATGCCATCATAAACTTGATCATATTGTAAACATATGTAATGAATGCAGCGATCAAAACAATGGTAATGACATGAGTAAACAACTGAATCATAAAGCAATGACTTTTCATGAATAGCACTTTCAAGACAAGCATCAATAAGTCTTGCATAAGAGTTAACTCATAAAGCAATAATTTAAAGTAAAGACATTGAAGCAACACAATGGAAGATTAAGTTTCAGCGGTTGCTTTCAACTTGTAACATGTATATCTCATGGATAATTGTCAATGCAAAGCAATATAACAAGTATAATATGCAAGTATGCAGGAATCAATGCATAGTTCACACAAGTGTTTGCTTCTTGAGGTGGAGAGAGATAGGTGAACTGACTCAACATAAAAGTAAAAGAAAGGCCTTCAAAGAGGAAAGCATCGATTGCTATATTTGTGCTAGAGCTTTTATTTTGAAAACATGAAACAATTTTGTCAACGGTAGTAATAAAACATATGAGTTATGTAAATTATATCTTACAAGTTGCAAGCCTCATGCATAGTATACTAATAGTGCCCGCACCTTGTCCTAATTAGCTTGGACTACCGGATCATCGCAATACACATGTTTTAACCAAGTGTCACAATGGGGTACCTCCATGCCGCCTGTACAAAGGTCTAAGGAGAAAGCTCGCATTTTGGATTTCTCGCTTTTGATTATTCTCAACTTAGACATCCATACCGGGACAACATGGACAACAGATAATGGACTCCTCTTTAATGCATAAGCATGTGGCAACAATTATTATTCTCATATGAGATTGAGGATATATGTCCAAAACTGAAACTTCCACCATGAATCATGGCTTTAGTTAGCGGCCCAATGTTCTTCTCTAACAATTATGTATGCTCCAACCATTAAGGTGGTAGATCTCTCTTACTTCAGACAAGACGGACATGCATAGCAACTCACATGATATTCAACAAAGAGTAGTTGATGGCGTCCCCAGAAACATGGTTATCGCACAACAAGCAACTTAATAAGAGATAAAGTGCATAAGTACATATTCAATACCACAATAGTTTTTAAGCTATTTGTCCCATGAGCTATATATTGTAAAGGTGAATGATGGAATTTTAAAGGTAGCACTCAAGCAATTTACTTTGGAATGGCGGAGAAATACCATGTAGTAGGTAGGTATGGTGGACACAAATGGCATAGTGGTTGGCTCAAGTATTTTGGATGCATGAGAAGTATTCCCTCTCGACACAAGGTTTAGGCTAGCAAGGTTATTTGAAACAAACACAAGGATGAACGGTGCAGCAAAACTCACATAAAAGACATATTGTAAACATTATAATACTCTACACCGTCTTCCTTGTTGTTCAAAACTCAATACTAGAAATTATCTAGACTTTAGAGAGACCAAATATGCAAACCAAATTTTAGCATGCTCTATGTATTTCTTCATTAATGGGTGCAAAGTATATGATGAAAGAGCTTAATCATGAGCACAACAATTTCCAAGTATCACATTATCCAAGACATTTTACTAATTACTACATGTAGCATTTTCCGTTTCCAACCATATAACAATTAACGAAGCAGTTTTAACCTTCGCCATGAACACTAAAAGATAAAGCGAAGAACACATGTGTTCATATGAACCAGCGGAGCATGTCTCTCTCCCACACAAGCATGTATTTATTCATAGAATGAAAATAACAAAACAAAAATAAAAGCACACAGACGCTCCAAGTAAAGTACATAAGATGTGACCGAATAAAAATATAGTTTCAAGAGAAGGAACCTGATAATTTGTCGATGAAGAAGGGGATGCCTTGGGCATCCCCAAGCTTAGACGCTTGAGTCTTCTTGAAATATGCAGGGATGAACCACCGGGGCATCCCCAAGGTTAGACTCTTCACTCTTCTTGATCATAGTATATCATCCTCCTCTCTTGACCCTTGAAAACTTCCTCCACACCAAACTCGAAACAACTCATTAGAGGGTTAGTGCACAATAAAAATTAACATGTTCAGAGGTGACACAATCATTCTTAACACTTCTGGACATTGCATAAAGCTACTCGGACATTAATGGATCAAAGAAATTCATCCAACATAGCAAAAGAGGCAATGCGAAATAAAAGGCAGAATCTGTCAAAACAGAACAGTCCGTAAAGATGGATTTTATTAGGGCACCAGACTTGCTCAAATGAAAATTCCCAAATTGAATGAAAGTTGCGTACATATCTGAGGATCACTCACGTAAATTGGCTTAATTTTCTGAGTTACCTACGGAGAATTAGACCCAGATTCGTGACAACAAAGAAATCTGTTTCTGCGCAAGAATCCAAATCTAGTATGAACCTTACTATCAAAGACTTTACTTGGCACAACAAAACACAAAACTAAGATAAGGAGAGGTTGCTACAGTAGTAAACAACTTCCAAGACACAAATATAAAACAAAGTACTGTAGCAAAATAACACATGGGTTATCTCCCAAGAAGTTCTTTCTTTATAGCCATTAAGATGGGCTCAGCAGTTTTAATGATGCACTCGCAAGAAATAGTAGTTGAAGCAAAAAAGAGCATCAAGAAGCAAATTCAAAACAAATTTAAGTCTAACATGCTTCCTATGCATAGGAATCTTGTAAATAAACAAGTTCACGAAGAGCAAAGTAACAAGCATAGGAAGATAAAACAAGTGTAGCTTCAAAAATTTCAGCACATAGAGAGACATTTTAGTAACATGAAAATTTCTACAACCATATTTTCCTCTCTCATAATAACTTTCAGTAGCAACATGAGCAAACTCAACAATATAACTATCACATAAAGCATTCTTATCATGAGTCTCATGCATAAAATTATTACTCTCCGCATAGGCATAATCAATTTTATTAGTTGTAGTGGGAGCAAATTCAACAAAGTAGCTATCATTATTATTCTCATCAAGTGTAGGAGGCATAGTATAATCACAACAAAATTTACTCTCCATAGTAGGTTGTACCAAAAGACCACTATTATAATCGTCATAAATAGGAGGCAAAGTATCATCAAAGAATATTTTCTCCTCAATGCTTGGGGGACTAAAAATATTATGCTCATCAAAGCCAGCTTCCCCAAGCTTAGAATTTTCCATATCATTAGCAACAATGGTGTTCAAAGCGTTCATACTAATATTACTACCAGCATGCAAATAAGATTTCATAGTTTTTTTAATTTTCGCATCAAACAATCCATGTTTTAAATCAGGAAATAGAATAAGAAGCTCATTGTTGTCCATTATGCCAAACTAGTGTAAACAAGAAACAAAAAGATGCAATTGCGGGATCTAAAGGAAATAGCTTCGAGCACAAACACAATGGCGCCGTAAAAGTATCATACCTGGAACCGGAGTATGAGTGCCTTTTACCTTTCCTCCCAGCAACGGCGCCGTAAAAGTGCTTGATGTCTACGGGAGCTTCTATTCTTGTAGACGAGTGTTGGGCCTCCAAGAGAGAGGTTTGTAGAACGCAGAAGCAAGTTTCCCTTAAGTGGATCAC
>NC_061513.1:353513402-353556959 GCF_022539505.1 Lolium rigidum | reverse complement strand
ATGCCTACAAAGAACTACTCACACATGGTGATGGAGATGGATCACATGGTTGATGAAGATGGGCTTGGCAATGATGGTGATGTAGGGGGTGTCGAAATCTCCCTCCTCGATCTGGAGACAAAGATAGATCTAATCCCCGAAACAAAGATCGTGGTACGGTGGTGGCGCTCTAGTTTGCGAAAGACTGTGTGCCTCTGAGACGAAGGGTTTTCAGGGTATTTAAAGATGTCTGCGTGAAGGATAGGGCGAGACGAGGCTCAAAACCCGAGATGGCCCACGTGGCTTGCAGGGGTATCAGTCCGCGCCACGTGGCCTTCCCGGCGCCTCGTTAGCCTCCTGGCCCACTTCTTTGGCCTGATATGCTTCTTTTCCATAAAAACTTCGTGTGTATTTTTTCGGAATTGAGGTATTGTTGCTAAGAAAACATTCAATTCCAACAGTTTTTATCCAAATTTGGTAAGAATTCGGAAAAAATCATTGAGCAAAGTAGATGTATCAAATGGGTTGATGGAAGATGGTGGTGGAGGCAACTTCTGGATTGTGTGCAATGGTATGCATTGAGGTTCTACTGGACTGATTTGTGCTACTGGCTTACCGGTGAGTGGGTTCGGGTGCAATAATATAACTAAGATCAAGGCCTACGTGGCAATATTATATTTTGATGTCAGCAGGCCGGGTGTTTAACCACCTTTTTGAAAGAAAAAAAACTATGAAACCAATGGCACCAAAATAAAGGGAACCTTTATATAATATATATATTTACACATATGTGACAAATAGGCTGTCTTTCTCTCTCGGATCCATATGCTCTCTTTCTTTAAAATGTGTTTTAAACGTATTTTGAAATAGCAAAAATATCCACACACAAAAAATGCCACCCATACATCTCTACAACCTGCATGCGCATAAAGTCGTTTTATGAAAACCTCATTATCTTTGCATGAGTAAGAAGATAAAATTCAGTGCTAAAAAAAACTTCTTCACGACATACAAGAATGTACTATGTTTTTCGCAATTTTTCGTGTGCTCGAAGAACATCGAGATGTCGGAAACATTTTTCTTGAAATTCTTTAACATTTCGAAATGTATTTTTTTTTAAAGGTAGCATGTGAACCAGCGACCCGGGAGCAAAGCGAGTTCCCCGCAAAAAAATCGCCGCCGGTGACATTTCCTACAATAATCCTACACCTACGGACGGTTTGGCTTACAAAAATTTGCTAATCCAGTCCCACAATCTGGCTTGCCTACGTGGCCGCAGCCGTTCGGTTTTGAAGAACTCTTTCTCTCTCGCCTCACCGTCACCGAGAGGAGCGCGTGTTGCTCCTAGGATCGTGGCTCCTTTTCTCCTGCAACCTCGGAGAAGGAGACGGTAGCTTGTGACATGCGAGTCGAGAGAATAGGGAGCAGAGTGGAGCGAGGATTCGGGCGGCAAACTAGGCGAGCAAAAGAAACAACAAGATACGATCCCACCCATCATCTCCCTCCCCTCTCTCTCGCTGTAGATCTCTTGCTCCCGAGTCTCCCGGGCCTGGCGCCACTCGGCACTCGCCACTCGCTCGCACACTCTTCTCGGCTCCCCCGCACCGCACCTATATATACCCCGCTCGTCGCGCCTCTGATCCCACACACAGCCGCAGGTTTCTTGATCCGGTAGCTAGGCTGCACGGACCGTGCTGCGCCCCCGCCGCGCGCGTTTGCCTACCTCCTTGCCGCACCGCCACCTGCAGCAAACACGCGCCTCCTCGATCGATCTCCTGCTTTCTTGCATCCTCCTCGCCGGTCGATCGTTTCGCCGCAGTCGTGGCCGGCCGTGTTCTCTTCCGGCTCCGGCCGGTCATGAGTTCGTGATGCCAAGAACCACGCGCGTCCGCGCCCATTTCTTCGTTCCCTCTTGCGCTCCGTGAGGCGCCCGCGCGTGAAGAACCAAGCGCGTGATCAAAGACTCGACCCTCATGTTCGGTTGATTTGGCGCGCCAGCGCGACGGTGGAGAGATGGTGCAAGAGCACGCCAACAACCACCACCACCTGCAGCAGCAGCTGGCCAAGTACGGCGGCGCTGGCGGCAACGGCAACAGCATCACCGGCCCCGGCCCCGGCGTTTCGGCCACCGGCGTGGCGCGGGCGTCGAGGAAGAACAAGCCCAAGAAGATCCCGCAGCGCGGCCTCGGCGTGGCGCAGCTCGAGAAGCTCCGCATCGAGGAGCAGAAGAAGATGGGAGGGTCAGCGACAGCCACGGCCACGCCATCGTCTCACGCGCTCAACGGCGGTGGCCTCTGCCAGCTCCCCACGCTTCACCATCTTCCGCCACCGGCGCCACCACTGAGCGCTCTGTCGAGACCCGCCACCGACGGCGGCGCGCACTGCGGCTTCCGGCCGGTGCTCTGGAGCCCGGTGGATCCCATGAAGCAACCGTACAAGAGAAGCCTGTGCCCTCAGCCTCCACTCCCAATGGTACGACGTGTTCGTCATGCCCTCTACATGCCAGCGTGCACGGCATATGCATGCGTTCCATGAGTTCTCAGCTAAAACTATGCAAATCTTTCACTCTTCAGGTGACCACGGGCCTGTCTCTGACGGCGCCGTCGAGCCACCCTACGGAGCCCCTTCAAACCAAATGTACAGAAGCAGCACGAGCAGCATGGCGGCGCTGGCGCCGACCGAGGAGGAGATCAGGGTATGTCTCACACCGCCTCCTCCCAATTTTGCTTCTCATGGATGGTCGCTAAGTGTGGATTTGGGTAGAGTGTAGGAGACGGCCGGCGTGGATAGGTCCTGGCCCTTCATGTTCGAGGGCATGACGGCCTTCAGGTCGACGAGCAAAGCCCTTCCTCCTCCTCCCCCGGTGCCCACTTTCGCCATCAGGACGGCAAGCGATTCCGGGTTGGCCGACGCTAGTCCTGACCTGAGCAGATACGAGTTCAGAGCAACTAATTACTTCAGGTACATTTGTAAAAAAAAATTGCTCACTCGTTTCCATTGATCAAAGTCTAAATTCTGCATCCACCAAAGTTAACTCCTAAACTGTTTCTTGGCCCGGGTTGCTCTCCATTTTCTGGTCAAGTAACTCCACTGCATCCTTATTTTCTGAAGATCTTTTTTTAAAACAAGTTATTTCAGAAGCTTGGTACCTGTTCTTCTGTCTAGTGATTACTACTTGGTGTAGGTAGCAGGAAAGATGGTGGAAAACATGTCACATTCATCACTATCCTTTTCCCCAGCATCAAAATTATTTACAGTTTCATTTTCCTGTTGAAAATTCACTACACATGTTTCCATTGCTTTTCTTCAGCATTAGTTATGTCTGACACAACAACATGGAACAGAGAAAAGCTAACAAGAAACAAATGCATAACCTGCTTGCTATATTTGCCCTGAAGAAGCATTTTAGCTAAACTTGTCTGATACTTTTCATAATATAATTCTGATTTTTGACCTTCATCTCTCTCTGCCTTTCAACAGTGGAAGTGCGTACCCGAATTGTTCAGACTGGACATCAGAGTTGGCTCACCGTAAGGATGCCGGCCATGGCAGAGACGCTGCCTTGCTCACCTTGAGCTCGCGGCCTCCACACCTCATCAAGCAGCCTCACGTGGCGCCATCAATGCACAGCCCGGAGTACAGAGACTTCAGTGCCAGCGCCATGCCATCCCAGGCAAGTCAAAATGCCATGCTCTACCATATCTTGTGAACCCAGTAAAATGTCTGAACTTTGGGTGTGAAAATGTGGCAGTGGCCTAACTGACGAAAAGTTTGATCAGCAGGCAGCATCGTCGTCGTCACAGCCATTCTACACCTTCTTCCCAGTCGGTCCGGTTCGCCGCGATAGAGCCCCAAGCGAGTGCAAGACTGACGTGTCGGAAGGCAGCGTCGACTTGGAGCTGAAGCTATGGCAGGGCTGAATGATCACCACAACACACCCCCTGTTGTTGCTTTCTGATGAACAATGGGACCAGATCTCTAGTGAACAATGGTCAGCTGTGAGAGAAAAATGTTGAGACATGTGTTTAGGTAGTAAAGATCAGATGTAAAACAAGAGCTGCTTTTTAGGAGATGTTTTCACTGCCAATAAACCTTCTGGTGATGGTAACTTACTTAACCACTCTGTTCATTTCTTGCCAAATGGAGGCAAGCAACATGCCTGATGGAAGCAAGAGAGCATATGTATTGGTCCAGGTAAGCTAGTGCTAAATGTAGGGGAAACTCAACAGAAAAGTGTGAGATGGGTAGATGATGCACCGGCTGTAGTTTCAGCAAGGAAAGGAGGGCATGTGCAAGTAGGGGCAGCACAGCTAGCCTGTGGGGTCTCTTATGTGCAGATCTAGCAACTGGCACGATGAAATGTTTTCAGACACACATAACAAATGGTGTGCCAAAAACAAATGCTAAGGTGTCTCATGTAACAAATGTGACACTGCAACTGGTTAAACTTGGTAAGAAGCTCAACTATGATGCAATTCTTATTTGACCATAACTATGATGCAAATTGCAATAGCAACAAAAGGATAAATATGTTAATCTGAGCTCATTTCCAGCATGTAGCTCTCAATATCCACCATATTATGTTCATCTCTCCTGGACTGAGTACCAGCGCTGAAAAAAAACAGCACACAGATATGCTACACCCCGACATAAGATAGTTACAGGGATACACAATCCACACCGTGGTTGCACAAACATAAACATCTCAAAGTATTTGACAGATAAATTACAACGAGTCAAAAATTACGAGATGATCAAACTGAAACGGGAGGCCAGAAGCATGAGCCTATGACCACCCGAATTGGTAGTCGAGGATGTACACAACAACGAGCGACAGAGGGTATAGCATGAATGCCACTATGCAGGTCCAGAGCGAGAAATTGGTCCGGAAGCTTGTGAAGAGGCCCATGATGACACAGACGAGCAGAATGACGAGCACTTCCGATGAGAAGTCCCATGTCAGGTCCCTGAAGTAGATGAGTGCCAAGAAAACACCCAAGCAGAGAGTGTTGTTCATGGTCGCACCGCCATATATCTGCAAACAAATATTTTGTTTTTAAGTTTACGGAAGTTGGTTTAGTCCAGAACAGAGATACTGACGGTTTTAGAAGCTAAGAAGTTTCAGTTTAAAAAATCCTGCAGAGATTTACCTCAGAGAAAGTGAGGGAGCAGGTCCTTTGCTTCTTCCTGCTGGCGAAGATTATGGCAGAGACAGCCTCACTGGAGTTGGTTGCCAGTGGGAGGGCAATGAACGAGATAAAGAAGGAGGGGATGTGTGTGGCGTTAGAGAAGTTGTGGACAGCGTCGACGAGCGGGTCAGCAAATGCGGCACAAATGGCACTGCCCAGAAGCAGGAAACCCACGGCTTTGGCGATGTACCAGCCAGGGTTCTCTACACTCTCCACTGCCTCGTCAGATCTGTCAACCAACTGGTCATGCTCCTCCCTTGTTCTCTGCAAAATCAGACAATTTGATAAGTGTTCATGTTTCCCAAGTGTAAGTTGTATCCCTTCTTTTCTGAAAAGGTTTGTTCTGTCCTATTTCTGTTCACAAGGGTTGAGGGTAAAAACTTACCGCATGGTAGTCACTGACAAACTTATTGGAGTAGGCACCACTAGCTGGCACCTTGTTCTTGGCTTCGTTAAGCCATATTTTCATTCCCTGGATAAACTCAGACTCCTCCACGGTGTCATTGCCTGAAGTGTCAAAGTCGTCCATGATCTTGTCGACTGCATCATGCTTGTCAAAGTCAATCTCCTCAAAGTTGATCCCAACAATAAGCGCATGGAGCTCCGCTCGTGACAGGTTACGGCTCTCATCCATGTCGATCTTGTAGAACAACCTGCATGTAAGAATAGACAAGGTTCATGTCATGCCCATGAATGTTGTGTTATTTGCATATCGTGACCAACAGAATGATTTAAGAACCGCACTTTCTAATGACATTCTCGTTGGGTGTGCCATCATCGTTAAGCAGCCGGCCAAGTGCTTGCATTTGGGCATGCTTTAAGATCCCAGAGATCACATGCTTGTGCTTTGCATATGCGAGCTTCCTTCTCTGAATCCAAGGCTGGAAAACCTGATGCAGAACATGGAATCTAGCACTGTCAAAATTTATTCTTGTGGCACAGATTTTTCATTATTCTGCAAATGTTTACCTGATACAAGCAGTAGCCAAGTACAAGTGCGAACGATGTAATTAGTGCCAGCAAGATGGCTAGGCGCTCCCAGCGCTCGCTCTTCAACATTTTTGGGAACTGAGCAATGACAAAGGGAAGAACAGATATTGCCATAATCCGTGCAGCGTAGCTGGTTTGCACATCAGTTGTAATACCAGTGCCTGTAAAAGGGTGCAATCAGATCAAACATTGTTAAAAAAATCAATAGTTGACCTGTTGGTTTTTTGCTTTTTGAGATGAAAACTTGAGTGTTCAACTACAGAATTTCCAAATAACTAATTATCAGAAATTCTACTGAATAAGATAGCAACATCATAGGTACATGACGACAACTTACCAGTCAAACTGAAGCCTTTAGTGTTAGTTGAATCAATAGCAAGACCATCTGGCCCAATATCACACTTGCCAACAATAACACAAGTTCCCCAAAGCAGGGTAACAAGAAAGACAGTCGAACCAGCAAGAAGCCCCATGCCGATGAGGACCTGACTTTGTGCGGTCTCTTTGGTCCCCGAGAGACCAGATACTGTTAATATGACAAACAAGCAGACCAGAATTAGGTGTGAACATGTGCATGAACACAATTTGCATAGAGACAAATATTCATAGAGCAAAGAAATTAAAAAGCTTCATGAACTCTGTTATAAGCAGAGAATGAGAGACAATAAACAATGTTTTCATCACATAAGAAATGTTTTACATAAGGGAACATTGTTTTTGAGGTAATTAGTACATAAACTTAACTACATATTTCACCAGGGAACCTTGGCTTTAATCTTTGGAGAAATCAGATCCTTTCTGATGCATGCAAGTAACCAAGGTATTAATGTCGGTAACCAAGATATTTACATGAGGACTAAGGTAATGCATCATGAACCCAGTAGTAAGTACCCGATGCTAATTTCAGATAATATCATTTGTAGCTATCTCCAGAGAAAACAGTGCACGAAGAAGCCCAACTACAACTACAAACTAGAAATCTCAATCAGGATGTACAATCCATGGACAAGAAGTGGGACATTAGAGATTCATAACACGCAAAAAAATGAACTGTGACTTAAAACTCGCAAACAAACAAAAATATGTACTGCGAAAAATCATACACACTCATCAGGCAGATGGGTAACGCAATAATATACCCGTCTATATTATGAATAATAATAATGTGTTATCATTACTACTACAATGCATGTACAAAGCTTGATCAATCTAGCTTTATCATTTATCTAGATGGTATATTTGGCGTACACAGTTCGACAATATTATGAAACAAATAACTGCAAAATGTTCAATGTTTAACTGACCAAGTAATATAACACATTATGCATGTGTTTTAGTGATGATATATTGACATTCACCCACCACCAATCATAAATTAATCAACCAACTGACAATTCAGTCCCCTTTTTCTACAATACTTGAAATATTGTTCTCAAAGAAACATCATACAAAAACACGATCGTTCAAGAAAACCAACAAAATAGATGAAGAAACAGGCCCAACCCAGCAGGCATCAGCGCATAAAGAGGTCAATTATGCAAAGATAACACGAAAAGAAAGTAGAACTGAAAAAAGGGGAAAAGTCAAAAGGTCAGCAACCACAAGCACGGGTGGAACTTAAGTACACAGATCCCAAAGAAAGCAGGGCATAATTTACCGCGCGGGGGTCTGGTTGGTTGGGGCCTTGGGTGATTCATTAAAGTAGGTTTGGCCATACTAACTACTGATCGAATGTTCTCCAAATAGGCTTGGACCGGCTTATACCCAAGTTTAAGCCACGCATGTACTGAAGAAAAGAGCAAGCTGATGAGATCAGACAGAGAAACTAAGCTAATGCACAAGCACAAGGTCTACCAAACGGTTCCTAAAGCTTATGCTCTGATCCAGTGACAGATCAAACCAGAGGGGGTTCAGATCTCGCTCGAAAAGCAGCTTCGTAGTATTTGCGTACTGAGCAGATCATTCTCTCCGCAAGAGAGAAGCAGTTGCTTTTTTTTTCGGAACACGAAAGAATTGCTTTTTGAGGTAGTATACTAATCTTGGACCATGTGTGGTGTGCAGGTAAGGTAATCGGAGGATTTAAGCAAGGAAGCTACTAAGGCGAGACGTACCGAGCACGAGCAGCGCGTCGGGGAGAGCGCCGAGGATGGGGAGCAGGAGGCCGCCGACGAGGCCGGGGCCCATGACCTCGAGCAGCAGCTCACTGCCCTCCGACAGGTACGTGGCGGCCTTGAACATCAAGAACCCGTAGGTGAGCACCAGGAACAGGTTCCCGAGCACGGTGGTGGTGCAGGGGAGGAAGCCGTACGACTGCTCGCACTGCTCCTCCTCGGCGGCGGCCGGGGACGAGGAGTTGAGGCGGATCACGGCCGAGGACAGGGGGGGCGCGAGGATGGACTTGGACGGGGTGGCGGGCGTGCCGTCGGAGATGAGGCGGCCGTAGGCGGCGACGGCGAGGAGGGAGATGATGAGCGGGACGAGCGGGAAGGGGCGGCGCTGCCGGCGAGTCGCCATTGCGGCAGGCAGGGCAGAGGTGGGAGGTGTTTTCGTGGTGGGAAGCGCGGGTGCGCGTAGCCTTATATGCTGCGATCTCGGAGATATTTCGCAATTATATTTTCTTTCCTTTTGTAAAGTTGTGTTTAATTTTTTCCTTTTGGGGATCCATGGCGGGAAGAGAAGAAGCTGATCGGGTCGGGAAGAGGCGGATCCTTCCAAGAATCCAACAACGCGGTGATATGGTAAACTAAACAAGCTTAAAAAGCTAGTAGATATTCTTTCCTTAGTTGCGGCGTGCATCGTGCTGTAGTTACTTTCCTTTCTACACTTACCTTGCAACGTTGCAACCTAAACACAAGAATTCCATTACACACAACTGAGGTGTTGAATCTTTGGTATTTCCCTGTACGTACTTTCTTCCAAAAGATGGTAATGTTATTCTCATTTGGAATTCAAATAAGGATGATGCTTTCTTCGAAATAGGCTTTCGTCCCGTTTTAAAAATAACTTTGAAACTTCTCACAAAGAGGATTCTGCGGGATTTTGGCAATGTCTCTAGCCTAAGAGTTAACTATGCAAAATCAAATCTCATACCAATTAAAGTTGCTCCTGAGAGAGTTGCTACTTTTACTGTTGCTTTGCAGTGTCAAGTGGGTAGTTTGCCTTTTACATACTTAGGACTGCCACCAAGTACCACTAAACCCAGGAAAGAATTCTTTATGCCATTGATCCAAACTTTTCAGATGAGATTGCTAGCATGTACCATGTACCTCAATTATGGAAGCAAGGTGAGAATGGTGAACTATGTTCTCTCTTCTCTGCCCATGTTCTTTCTTTGCTCCTTGAAGGTTTACCAGTGGGTAATTCATGAAGTGGATAAATATAGGAGACATTGTCTTTGGAGAGACAAGGATTTACAGAAGAAAAACCCTCCTTTAGCTGCATGGGACCTAGTTTGCAAGCCAAAAGACCAAGGTGGCATGGGAGTACTTAATCTCTATGTTCAGAATAATTGCTTACTAATGAAACATTTGCATAAATTCTATAAAAAATATGATCTACCCTGGGTTAAGATGGCTTGGGAAATGTACTACTCCTCTGCCCTCCCACCTGCAAGAACCAGAGAGGTTTCATTTTGGTGGCGCGATTGTTTAACTGTGCTTCCTATATTTAAACAGATTGCTCAGTGTGATTTCCAGCAAGGAAACTCTATTCTTTTATGGCAACACTCTTGGTCCCATATCCCACTGAAAGATACCTGGCCACATTTTTTTCAATCTGCAAAAATGAAGCAATATCCATTAAGCAAGCACTACTCATAACAGATTTGGTAGATATGTTCCATTTATCTCTCTCGGAGGAAGCACTGCCTCAGTTCTACCTCTTCCAAGCCTTGCTTTTAAACCTGGAGCCTTCTGAGAATGTGGATTGTTGGACTATTATGGGGAAATCTGATAGTACCAAGGTTTCATCTATCTATAAATCTCTTATGCATTATGGAGGCACATTCCCAGTTTTCAAATGGATGTGGGAAGGCTGCTTCTAATAGAAACATAAGGTGTTCTTTTGAATCTTGGTGCATAACAGACTGAACACAAAAGCAATGCTTCAGAGAAAGAACTTCTTCATGGATGATTATTCATGTATAATGTGTGCCACAAATGAGTTGAAAACTAGGAACCATCTCTTCTTCATATGCCTTTTGCACACATGTGTTGGAAGTATATTTGTCCCTCCTGGACACCCCCACAGCAAACTGATATTCAGAGTATTATGGATACTCTGAAAATTTCTCTCAAGGAGCCTTTTTTCATGGAGCTAATTATGTTGATTGCCTGGTCTATATGTACTACCAGGAATGATTTCATCTTCAAAGGAATTCCTTCAAGCCTATACAGGTGCATGAAAAAGTTTAAGGATGAGTTATCTCTCCTTTTGCATAAGGCCACTAGAAAGTCTTATGGTGGCCTCCGAAATTGGGTTGAGAGATTACGATAGTATTTTCTCCTATTCTTTTTCTTCTTGGGCTTAGGGCCTGTAGATAGCTGCTTGTTGCTAATCTCTAGCAACTCTTTTTGTTGTAATTTATACACTCTATGAAAATTTAATAAATAAACGCAGTGGGGAAACCCGCTGATCAAGCTTCAAAAAAATAAAGCAAATCACATCCATACAGAGTTCGCACACAACGAGAGAAAGAAAGGTAAAAATTCTGCTGGGGCAAGAGTACAACATGCCCGAAGGTGTTGAAACATTAGATGTGTGGTGGCATTGGTCGTTAAGCACGTGCAAGCGTGTCTTCTCCCTCGAGAGCCACTAGATGTCTAGATACAGGGGCTTAGCGTCGGGTGGTAGCCTCAGTTGGTGAGTGGATGGAGACTCTCACGTTGCCATAGGATGTGGTTGGTCTTCGGTTGGGCCGACTAGGTTTGGGCTCACATTGGAGGAGCCAGGTGAAAAATATGTTCCGGACGGTGGCCGGAGTTAGCAATAGTGATACTCGATGGTACTGCTTGGAGGCATCTCTATGGAATGTTCTCCTCTGCTCCATCCGGAACAACTCCCGGGGAACCTTAGATCTGCAGATCAGGGGATGGCGAGCCTTCTCCCTTCGAAGCAACATATTTGGAGCGGGCATATGGGAGGGTTCAGTGCCTAGTGGTGGTATGGTTGCGACCCCAATTAACCCTCCCTTCGTGTTAATGGCATGTGTAGCAACGAAGGGAGTGAGAAGTTAAAAGTCATCATCAGAACTAAAGCTGACATGTCATTGGTGAGTGTGGTTGACTGTTTGGTTTGTACTTTTCTCATCCCTTTGTAAGTTGGTGAGGTGATAGTGTCATCGATAATCGTTTTTAAAGAATTTTTGTGATGAAGATTACACCTCTAGATAACCTCATTATATATGTGTCGTATCCTCTTCATTGTGGGTGGATGCTTTTTTGCAAGGTCGGGCGATGTTACCCTAGTGTTTCATGTCATGTTCCACGACAAACGTTTCAGAGCGTGTACCGCAGTTTTACTTGGTTTTCTCTAAATTGAATGGCAACTCCCTTCTTCTTAATTAATAAAAATTGGATATTTTCCCTCGTTTAATGAAAAAAGAGTCCCAGTGAGTTATTCCTCCATAGAAGGACTTCCAAAAGGGTATGATGCACGGGCAGTTTAATGTTTTCCAAATACTTTATCCACAATTAATTCTAAAATATGTTGTGGCAGTTATTTAAAAAATATGGATCATAATCTCATTTCATGACCTGGCTCTTTCCTCGTTTGCAACCTCCAATTCCTTCATCGAAATGCTCCTCTTCTCCACCTCAATCCTCCAATCATCCATCAACCGATCAACATGCCTTCGTCTATGGTTGACATTGACCTCTTATTCATTTTACCTCTCCTTCGTTCGCTTCTGCATCCCACCCATGCGACTTGAGAAGGGCTTCCTGTTGGTCAACCCTTGGTAGTCAACTTCTTTTGGAATGGCATTTTGTTATGTGCCATTGTAGCTTTGTAAGCTTCAGTTCATTTTGTGGGGGGGGGTATCTTGAAGTCTTTTTATGAACTAAAATGTATAGTTTTGGTGATATCACACATTGCTTCTCTTTTCTCAAAAATAAGGAACATAAATACATACATCCAACAATATTCTAATAGGGCAGGGGGTATATCTTGAAGTCTTTTTATGAACTAAAAGATATAGTTTTGGTGTATCACACCTTGCTTGTCTTTTCTCCAAAAAAAGGTCATAATGTGAACCCTTGCTTACTACATTATGTCATGGAACAGAAGTACATATGCCATCCAACAGTAATCTAATAGCGCCCGGTAAAGACAACAAAGACGTACAAATAGAAAATTAACGTTGAACGCTATGGTTGGTAATGACACAACGATGTTATCTCTGAACTCTTAGACTCAAGGTTTATGGAATATATTTTTACAACGAATACTTAGCAATATGACGGAATGGGAACACGTACCTCCAGTGACTTAGTATGAGTTTTATAAAAAAGATGACAGGATCAAGGAAAGTATAGTCTGGTTTAGTTTATGCCCCATTGAGGATTTGATTTGATGGACAGTTGGAGACTGTTATGTAAACCACAAATTGCGATTACAAAAGTTCTAACGAAATAAAGGTCGTGCACAGCACCAACAACTCTTAGCTAGGCACACATGAGTATGGCCCGACACATAATGGGGCTCATAATATAGCAAACAAAAATTAAATTTCCCTTTCCAAGTTGCAAGTGCACAGAAATGCAACAAGTACCTCTTTGCCATATCAAACGTCTTGTAGTAGTTGATTGGTCCAACGCTCCCTGGACGCGAGGTCACGAGCTCACAGCCAGTGGACGATCTGCTTCTTTGGGTTTATATGCACTTCTTTAATGCATCGAAATGTTCCGATCCGTGTTGGTAGATCTAATCTCAAAATGAAGACAGAAGAAAAAGAGATCTTGCATTTTTGGCGTAATTTGAGGCCATAACGTGTGGCATGAAACGTGGGTGCGTCCTCATGCGCAGGGAGAGCCATGTGCATGATCTCCCTATTTTGTGCAACAGACACATCTTGAATCATACATGTCACATGCTCTCCGTCCACAGTCCACACACACATTGAGGGGAGACGTGAAACGGACCAACAATTACCTGCTACCTACGCTTCGGCCGTCTAGTTTGGCACCACGCCATAATTCAGTTGATTACACAGACAGCAACAAGACCGGTCTTTTGTATGTCTTCGCACTGGTATGGTTTGTAAAACCCCTTATTCTCTTAAATAAGAGCATCTCCAGTCGCGTCCCCCAAACCATCCCCCAAAGGGATTTGGGGCGCGCCGGACAAAAAAAGAGTTACAGCCGCGTCCCCCAAAGCCCATTTTTGTCCGGCGCGGCCCGATACGGTGTCCGGCGCCCCGAGCCCGTCCCCGTCCCACAGGGACGCTCCGGGGCGCCGGACACAACGAAAAGCGAGGCCAACCGACGCGGGCCCGACCCGTCGGCCGGCACGGAAGGCTAAAACCCCGTCGCCTACCTTTGGTCAAGCGACGTTAATGGCGTCCCCGTTTTCCCAGGCGACGCAGGGACGCGTCTCGCCGTGCATGGCCGCGTGGCCGTCCGCGCCGGAGTTATTGCGTGCAACCACCCGCCGCCGCCGCCGTTTTAAGACGCCCGCAGCTATCGCCGCTCACCATAATCCTTCTCGCCGCCGCCGCCTCCCCTCCCGCATCCTCTCCTCGCCGCTCAAAAATGTCGAGCTCGCCCTCCCGCAAGATCGCCGCGGCGAACGGCTTCGGACGCGGCAGCCCTCACCGTGGCGAGGCGTGGGCGCCGTACCACGCCCGGTATCCGGTCCCGCCGGACATGCGGCCGCCGCGGCCGGCGGCCGGAAGATGGCCGTGAACGGCATTGGCGTTCCGCCGCCGCCGAAGCCGAAGACGGACCAATGGAGGGACGCCATCAAGGCCCGTCGGGCTCAACTCACCGCCGAGGAGCGGTTGGATCCGACGTGGGCGGTCAACGACAACGACGCCGGTGGACGACGTACTTCGTGCGAAGTACGACGTCGAGATGCACGAGCACCGACAACCTCGTCGGCGGCCCCAACAGCCGGAACAGGGAAGGCCGCGCCCTCGCTCGGGGCGTTCCGGGCGCACCTCGAGAACGTCATCCGCGGCCTCCGCAACGGCGCTCCAAGGCCGGAGATGCCGTCGTCGCCGCCGCCGTCTCCTCAATGGCAGCCGAGGAGGACGACGTACTCGTCCCTCCTCGCACTCTTCTTCCTCGGGACCGGCGCGATCGACGCCGTCCTCGTCGTACCGGTCGGCGCCCTACACCGTCCCCAAACGGGAGGTCAAGGAGGAGCCGGCGACGCCCGTCAACACGAGGCGTGGCGGTAGCGGCAGCGGGCGGCAGCAAGGGAGGCGCGGCGGCGCCCTCCTCATCCCGAAGCCGGAGGTGAAGGAGGAGCCGGAGGAAGCGCCGCAGCGGCGCTCGCCGGCGGAGTACGAGCGGCAGCAGCCGCTCATCGCCAGCAGTGGACGACCCCGAGGACCGCCCGGGGCTGCGGCGGCGTTCTTGACGTCCATGGACGACAAGGACGCCTGGAGGGGCGACCTGGACGCGGCGATCGCCATGTCCATCCGCGACTCCGGCAAGCCGCTGGTGGACCTCACCGACGACGGCGAGGCAGGACCAAGCGGCTTGGTGAAGGACGAGCCCGTGGACGAGCCCGTCGACGAGCGCGTCAAGCGGGAGGTCGTCACCGACGAGATGTACAACTTCCAAGCAGATTACTACGACGCCTCCGGCCGCCGCAAGTGGTTCTAGATTAGGTTTAGTTTTAAAGTTAGTCAAATTTCGTTCGAATCTATGTAAGTTTGGACGAATCTAATCGAATCTAGTTAAGTTTAAAATTTGCGAAATTTTGTTTGGGGGACGCGACTGGGGAGCGACGTCCCCCAAACGTGGCACGAACGAAACACGTCCCCCAAACGCTCAATCCGGCGCGGTTTGGGGGACGGTTTGGGGGACGCGACTGGAGATGCTCTAAGGCTTTGTGAAATCAATATCAAAGAAACCTGACATATAAAATTTAGGGCTTTTATGTTTATCAATGTACCCATTCTTGCCAAAATATAGTGCATATAAGTATATTAAAAAATCAAACGATGTGAAGTTTGATCAAGGACTGGAGAAAATATCAGAGAAACACAATTAGATTCATCATGATGTTTGTTTTCATATCGTAACATTTGTTGTTGTAGATGTAGATACGTTTTTTCAATTAACATGGTCAAACTTTACATCGTTTGACTTAAAAAAAAAATCTTGTATGCACTAAGTTATGGCAAGGAGGGAGTCTCTCAGTTTCATATATTAATTTTTAATGATTTCGTACAACTTTATACTAAATCAGCGGTAAGTAATACTCACTTTGCCCTGAAAACATTTCACGGATTTATCTAAATTCGGATATATCTATATTTAGTGTGTAGATACATCCGAAGTTAGAAAAATCCATGATTTCCTTTTTTAGGACCGAAGAAGTATAAAGCGGAGGGAGTATATAAGGTGTTTGAACATGTAAATTATATGAGAACATGTAAAGCGGAGCGCATTGGAACCCCAGCCCACCAAAATACAAACCTTAAGTTTGACACTTTGTGTCCCCATAAAAGGTGAAATATTTTTTCAGTGCGAGGCGACATGTTTCCGGGGATAGCGAGTCGCTTGTCGTAATTAACTGTCGAAGTGTTTGTAGAAACAGGATATATATGCATGCGTTCGTAGAGGTGAGTATATATATGTAATTGTGATGGTTAATTTATGTCCATATTGTGTTTAGCATAGGGAAAAGGAATTTGATAGTCAAGCATTGCACAGTACAACCATGTGCATGGATGCATTTTGCCAACCGCGCTGCATGTTCGGAGGGAATTTTCGCTCGAGCTGAGCCTCTCATAGTTTCTGTAGCGGTGACTAAAGTACACTGACCAGTCTTATAGATCTGGATAAGCTCGATTGCATGTTAACGAACCCTATTATTGCTACAACCACACGGAGCACAAGTGGGGGTGCATTGACAAGCTGGGGACACATGGTGGCTCTCCATCTTCGCCAGGTCCTCGTCACCTTTAACGAAAAACAAAGAAACAAGAGCAAGTCTCTGTCGCCTTTCTACATCGCAACGAAATCGTGGCTGACGCTAATCCGTTTTTGACTGGCAGAAAAGAAAATGCATGCATTAGTGAGCACAGCCTAGTAGACACATGAGCACGACGAAAAAGAGGCTTCCGAATAAACTATGGCCCGGCCGTCACCCGCAGCTTTAGAAGAAAAAGAAGCGGCACATAAAATTATCATGATATGATTGTCAAACATGACTTAGTAAGATGAGTTGGCTCCGCGGAATGACCGCGTTTCCACACGATGTTGTATCCCCTCATACATCATCTCTATCCCTTATATCCACCCGAGATTTAGAATAATTCCTGGTTTTATTTTTGGGACGAAGAAAAAGTGTTGAGCAGACACCGTAAAACCACTCGACGTTTAAGAATTTGTAAGGGAGCCAGAAAATCCAACTCCCCAAGCCATAGATACAAGGGTTCTATGGCGTGGTCTATATACGCCCGATTCATTTGGCGGGAGTAACATTTCAGCATGTGCTTTTCCCGCTTTCCCGCTCTCGTCGTCGCCTCGACCGCAGATCTCCCTCCCCACGCTCCCTCCGGCCTAGCCGCGGCGCCCTAGCACCGCCATGGACACATCCATGCCCGCATTTTCACACGATACCGTATCCCGTCTTATATCGCCATTTGGCAAGTACTATATCCGGGTTTTTTTGTGAGTGGTTTTAGTTCACATTTATTTTAAAGTAAAATCATGACGAGAGTTGTGAAACCGAGGGAGGGATTAATATACACAGCTATGCTATGTAGATTTTAATGATTAAAATTATTCTTTCATGGATGTTATCTACCGGTGTATAGCTACGCTTCACTCATGGCCATCTCTACAACATGTGGAGTATCGCATCCTTTTTATAAGGTTCTACACAGTTAGAGGACACATCAAGAGGTATTTTATCTAGCATGGATGTCAGCGGGATCGACGGATCGGTCCTCCATGTTCTTAGGCTTCACTACACTTTCTAGTATGACTCATTGTATTTCAGCTGTTTCGTTTTGAATATGTGCGGGGTGCGGCTGTTTGCATATAGTTATGGGAGGACAATTCTAATGCCTAAACTTTTTAAATAATAAAATACCCTTTATCGAGAAAAAAAACATATAGTGGTGCGGAGCAGGCGATGGAGCCACGGGAGCATGATTTGGAAACCAGGTACGGCTTCGATCGATCTTCCTGCGAATTTCCGAATACGACACCACAAGTGGGCGATGTCGATCACCCCTGGTTTTGAAAAAAAGAACATAGATAGAACGGTCAGCTCCCACACAAGATTTATCAGTGGTGCAAGAACAAAGATCTGCCCCTCGCCTACGAAGGCGACAGAAAGATAATGTTCTCTGTCGGCAGTGACTACTACTCCTTGCTTGAAATTGTTGTCGTGTTTAGTTCCTGGAATTGTGCCTTAATCGCGCCCCATCTCTTTCGGGGCGGAGGATTAATCAAGGAGATCGATCAGCTGCTTCCTTAACGCGTGTCTGCCGCGCGAATCGGACACCGCGTCCGCCGCGTGGTTGGCCGGCGAGCCGCCCGCGGGATGCACACGGCGAGGCGGGACGTGGCGAAAGGTTAACGTCGCCGGCAGGGGACAGGGCCCGTACGGCGATCCATGGGGCTCGGAGACTTTCGACTGATCCAAGGCATCTATTAAGTAACACGTACACTTACACGTTCGCAGCAGATCACCCTTCCAGACATGTCCAGTGCGCGCAGATCTTGTCTGCATCGGTTATTCATCCGTTCAAACTTGTCTCTGTAAATTGCTGCTAAATAAATCAATATATATATAATAACCCTAATTCAAAAAAGGGAAAATTTGCTATGGGACACCGTTATTTTCCAGCCTTTGCTAAAACACACCGTTAAAACTTGTCGTTGCTCAGTACCATTATAATTGTGTGGTACGTTTGCCAATACACACCCTATGCCCCAAAACGGAAATTTTAATCTTTAATCTTAGTATGACACATCCATGTCCGGTTTAGAACGTTTTTTCTAGTTAAAATTTTGGCCGACGGTCCTCTGTACGTATCAATTGCTTGGAACTGTTTCTTTCTGGGTCCTGATAATCTGTTACAACTTCGACGCTGATAAAGTAGACAAAGGTGCAGGCATCACTGGATCATATATTCAATATTTGTTTACAAAGGAGTAGTGCTCAACTAGGCTGATTATACACATCAGACGCTGATACAGGTAGTCTACATGTAATGTAACTGCGAAGGAATCTGGGCTGAAATTCATCCTTCGGGCACCCATCCATGTCCGCCGGTTCATCGTGGTCCAGCACGAGGGCGCCGATGAGAGCAGCTGAGGGCACCGGCGAGAGCACCTGAAGAGCGCCGACCCCTCCTGAGCGGCGCCGAACCTTCTGTCCCTGCGGCCGATCGCCAATGGTGCGGGCGCAAGACAGGGACGATGTAGGGAGAGAACCGTCGTTGGAAATTACATACGTGTGCTCGCCGGCGGTGAGCAGCGGAACGGCAGCAGCCTGCGAGATGGAGAACGGCGGATCTGGTTGATCGATACAGAGCTTGTTCCCTTCATCGCTAGGTACGGAAGAAAAACAAGTTTGATAACTTGGTTTTCTGTTTGATTCTAGGTATTCCTAAGAACGTAGCAATAAAAATAAAAATTTCCGTTTTGGGCTATACAGTGTGTTTTGGCAAACGTACCACAAAATTATAATGGTACCGAGCAAAGACAAGTTTGAGTGGTGTGTTTCGGCAAAGACTGGAAAATAACGGTGTCCCATAGCAAATTTTCCCTTCAAAAAATGAACACTCCTATTTATGGTGGGGAAATTTGGCCAGCCAAGCCCTGCAAACCTGACGATGGCAAACTAGCGTTTACGATAATTTGGCTATTGACAACACGGCAAAATCGCGCTTGTTTTTCTTATTCTTATTTGATGGACGGTTGATCTTCAAGTTCGTCGTCTGCCGATGACGACTAGCACATGGGTGTGCCGGAGGGCCCTTTAATGTTGGTGTTGGCGGTGCTTACGACTCTTGATGTCGCATGTCAACAAGCTCATATGGGCACATTTTGTTCTCGCGCATCGGTTGGAAAGACCCAACATTCAAACTGGAGACACCCTGCTATGTCATGTTCAATCGCGAGACGCGCTTATGCATATTCTTTGACGAGTGGACCAAATGGGTTTTGCTTCAGTGCCCCCCCCCCCCCCACCCAAACTCTGTTCGTTGTGGACGATCAAGAATTTTTAATACCACTTCGTGGGCTAACTTATCCTTTCATCTTTGGTGGTCAATGGGGGTGGAGGGCACCGGAGCACACCTCTTAACATATATTGATGAGTATGGGCGTTCGTCTGTGTTCAGCAGTGTCGAGGCTATAAAGAATAAAGGTGGTGGTCAAGCAGATGCAACGACACATCGCGATAAAGTTTGGGTGGTACTTCTCAGAGCTCCCGGGTCATTTCTAGCAAAATGATGTTGTTGGCTATTGTCCTTAGATCTTGGGTTTTCTAAAACAGTGTGCACCCTTAATGTCTAGAAATGCGATGTTCAGTTATTGCATAGGCCAGATATATTATGTTTTAATGGAAAAAATGTATTCCATCGATATTTTCCATAGAGCATTAGCCTCTTCAACTCCTCCTTACCCAACCAAGCTGCACTAAACTTGCCATAGAGCAAGGTTCTATTAAGCGCTAAGCGTTTTGCATCTGCTTTTCTATTTTTTGAAGAGTTAAAACGCTAAACCCACACTTAAGCGCAATTTAGCGCTAAACAATTTGCCTCCGCTCAGTGCTTAAGCGTGCACTTAGAAGCGCCTAATTTAACACCACCATAGAGTAGGGGAAATACTAAGATGCCGTTTACTTTTTTTTTGCTTTGCGTTGCTTGATACTCCAGTTCATACAGTAGTATGGAGAGAACCAAGAAGAAACAAAGCAGAATTCAGAATATGTAACCAACCCATGAAGCAAGATGACTTGTCGGCAGGATAAAGTGGAGATCCAAGTTGTAACAACTGTAGACGGTTTTGTTTGGTTTTGGGCTAATTTTGTCATCCCTTCCCTTTTCGGTTATTGTAATTTCAAATCACAAAAGGTTGTTTTTAATGCACAAGAGGACTTTGCAGACTACTGACCCCTGTATGTTTGATGAACTACCATATCTCATTGTTCATTACCTTAAAGGCTTAAGCTGGAGAAAGAGCTGCTGTATAAAGCGCTGCTAGGGCATCGGATTTGAAGCAACTCCGGAACTCCTTTCCGTTTTCGGCAAAAGGGTGTTATCTTATAGTATCAGCATATAGCACTGCACTAGATACGATGCTGACAGTCGACTCCTTAGATTTCAGGGCCTACGTATCTAACTGTTCTTTGCGTTAAGCTCAAGACATAGTACTCTTAAACTGTCTGCCGGATTCTCCACTTGTCAGAAAAAGGCGGAAACTGATTCACATAACTCTAAAGTGATAAACCACAACTTTGGATAACACTAGTGCCTTACAACTTCCTTTCTTCCCATGTTGACTTGCTCGATGCTTTGCTCATGCCAGAGGGACAAAGAAACTTGCGGTTATGACCGAACAAAACAGAACCTGATGAACTTACCCTGGCATTTGCCACAAACAACCGGAGGTGTCCATGTATTGGTTAATGTGCCTGCTGAACAGTTAGACCTTGATACTGTAATGCTGGACAGTTAGACCTTGATACTGTAAATTGGGAGTGCAGTGCCAACTGAATCATATTGGCTGGTAAACAGATGTGACGACAGTAGAAATGTCTAATAGATTATACCTATGATTGAAACAAAATGTACAAGCACTCAACATTTTTACTAAAAGGAAATACCCATGACTCAGCAGAAGCGGTCAGGTGGCTCCTCTGACATAGCTGTCATAGGATCAGTTACAACCACTGTAACTGCAGGTGAACTGAAGCCCTACTTATGGGCCTGACTGTCAGTGAATGTTTAATGGAAGTATGCATACAGTACTGCTAACTGATCCATGTCCCGAAAGGCCAAATAAAAATGGTCATGCGCAGTACAAGAGTATACAAGACTATATACACACTGAAAGAAGTACGTCATGCTATTGCTATTGGATGTCTCAAAAGAGCAAAAACTGAAGCTATGTGCAATACAAGAGCATTTCATGTGCACATGACGCATCCCTCTGCTCCGAACAATACACTGCTGTGGTCTAACTAACTTCCCAAGAAACTCCAGAATGTAACTCAGCTACTATTCGTCAAGTCTTCAAGAGGCCCAGGTTCATTGATTTCATTGCATCTAGACCGAGATGTTGGATTTGATGGGAATGGCTCAAATCTCGATGGCATGACAGAGGAGCCGCTTTCTTGAATTGGGTATCCCATGGTATGCGATAAAGAATATCCTATTGTAAGACAACAATGCCAAATACAAGCAATTCAGCATATATAGTGGAGACTTGAAATATACTCATATCACTAATGCAATAGGATAAAACCATAAGTTTGAATTCTACAAACATGGCTGTTCCGTTTAATTGAAAAAAATTCTGACTCTAAGCAATGGAAGTTGTTTAAAAAGCATAAAAGAAAAGAAAACCAAAGTAGAGTCCTATTACATCAAATAAATGTGCCCCAAATAAGCACTTACTTTCTTTATCCACCAAAAATGCCCCAAATGATTTTCATCAAAGCAGCTAATACTTGACGGTAAAAGCAAGCAACACTGATATGCATGCTGGCCCAGCTCAACTGAAAGAAAAGGTAAAACCCCAGCCGACCTTAGTACACTAGCTAGAAGAGCAAAAGGTGACATATCTCAGCACTCTTTCTATTAATGCGACATTGCACTGTCTGCAATCAACATAACATAAGAAACTTCAAAACATTGTTACAATGGATAGATAGGAAAACGCTGTTGAGTAAGAAATTACCACAATAAAAGTTAGTGCAGATCTGGATTGGGTGTCCGGAACTGATAGAAATGTGGTGCAGCTTCAGTAAGCCATGATGGTTCAATGGCAATAACATTACGCATATAGTGCTTGTCAGTTGAAACAAGAGACTGGTACACGACCCACTTTGGATTAACCCTAAAACATCAGGGCAATGTCATGAAGTGCACAAGGAGCTATACCACTAAGACACAACGAACTGACGAATATAGGAAAAAACATTAAACTCACCGAAAGAGCACGGAAGATGGATGAATGTAAACTTCTTGTGATGTCCTAATAGTTTTATACATTCCATTCTGGCCATATTCCTATATAGTAGAGGAAGTCAGTAAGGTCACAGATAACTTACATGTCAGCTGCATGCAGCTGATAGCTGCACTTACTGAGGATAAATGAAGAAAAATGTGCAAGAGCACGTCAATAAAAAAAAAAGTTAATAAGTTCTTAGAAGTGTGGACATCCTCTATGTGCTTGTTGGGATTCTCATCTGTAACTTACAACTTTCAAGGGTCTAGTAGTTAATTAAAGACTGGCATGCTCTTTTGGTATGTGAGGCATGCCGGCCAGCTCGCAGGTGGGCCAGTTCAATAAAAAAAATCTTAGGATGATGGCTGCAGGTAGTTTGAATTTCAATATTTTGGCTAGTATGGACTCGTACAACCTATCAAACGATGCACTAAGGAAATTTTATTTCAGCTCCTAATCATACCGGATTTTTGTGTGAAAAACAAAGCTCTGGTTACATGCTACATGCTAGATATGTATGATAACATGAAATCTGCTCTATAATGTAATATCTGAGTAAATACCTCCAGATGACATGAATTAGCAAATGAACCAGCAATAATGGCTTTTCTAACTGCCTGCAGAATAAAGAGATAAAAATCTATTAGTGAAAGGTTCGGGTAACCAGTGAGCATTATAGCAGCAGTTCATATGAATCAATTTGGTCAGGAAGCTTTAAGCATTTCCAGCAGTACTTTGCACGAGTTGTAACAGAACAGAACTGATGCTAAAAATAACTAGTTGCAAATAATTAGTACAAAATTGTTGTTGAACCATCTGAATGTAAGTGTTGATACCTAACTGTCTGAACTGTACAGTGTATACATGTTCTCCTCAAATGAGGATAATCTATGCCGGATAGGAATGCCATCGATTTTAAAGCAAGAATCAAGCTGGACATGGCCAATTCATTACATAATAAGATCTAATTTCCAAAATGCACATGAATAATAGAAAATTTTGAATAGTAAATGCATTTTAATTTAGTTAAGAATATCACCAAAATGACCAACAATTTAGCTAACAGCCAGTGGCCGGAGTGGTAATTTTGTAAAAAGATAGATGGATCGTAGGGATAAATACAACTATTGAAGAAAAAAATGCAGAATGGCATTTGAGAAAACACTTAAAGTTTCCCTGGTATGCAGAGAACTTGTGCCGTAATAATCAAAGAAAAAAATAATTGAACTGGAAAAATCCTTGCATCCTCGACGGTGCTCACCCACAGTGACATACACTTACGGAGGGCATCTTGCTCGAGGATGAGCAACGGAAGCTGGCCAGAGCCAAGTTCTTGAGGAGGCAGCAGCTTCATTCTAGGTCTCTGGACCTGTTAGAGACGCTGTAGCACTTCGCTCTATTTTTTGCATCGTTCTTTCTGTTTTTGTGGCTTTGCATAGATTTTGTTTTTATAGCCTAGGATTTTGTTTCAGTAGTTTCATTGGTTTTTGTTTTCCGTCTGCCCTGTAATTGTTTGCGCCTTATCGGTGTGCTTCTTCTAATACAAAATAACATGCATTGTGATGTGTGTTCAGGAAAAAAAATCCCCACCTTCATATCTCCTTCGCACGATTTCAGCGGTATGCCAAACCTCTTCATTACCCTGACAAGCTGTGCCCTGATTTCAATAACCTTCTTCTGCACCAGAGAACACAGCGTGTTATTCAAAATGGATGTGTGCAGCAAAGAAAGCTAGCATAGGTTTGGGTATGCAAATATTCTTAAAGAAAAATACATGCCTTTAAACAATAAACACATACCAGTGCTTGGTGATTCAAAAAGTTCTTGTAACACCACTGACTCGATTTTCCATAATGGTGAAATCCTTTGTAAATATTCAGGAATGTTACATGATCACCCTGCGGTACAATACAAATACAAGACTCAAGAGTATTGACATGAAGAAGCAAACAAAAGCAAATGTAACTAAGATGCATACTTCTGAAAATTTGCACAAGCATGTGAACATACAGGGAAGGAAGCTCTTAATTTACGAAGCACCGATGTTTATACAGGGAAGAGTCTTAAATAGGAATGGTGCTGTTCATATGGATTTTCATGATTTAAGTTTTCAAGTTTTGTTCCATAATACCAATGTCAAGAATCCAAAATCATTGGTTCTAGAACTAGCCAATCTATCACCAGTACTACGTAAAGTGTTTAAGCAGAATATCCATTGAGGATTTTTCTGAAAACTGAAAACAAGAGTAACTGTCCAGTGTCACATCTGTCTACTTTAGGAACTTGACCATAAGTCAACTGAAATGGGGACTATGATATAATTAGCGACATGGTATTCATATGGTCTATGGATGTAACATAGTAGCGGGTCATACTAAGCACCAAAACCTATGTCAATATTAACAGCCAAGTACTCTGTAAAAAGCAGCATAATAAATCAGGGTTCCTGAGTAAACAAAAAAAAATGGCAGCAAGTTGATCCTGCAAACCTCAGCAGCAGCAAACCGAAGTTTGGCCTCATCAAATTCCTTCTTCACTCCCCTCATAGAAACCCACACAGACTATAAATTGGCGGGTGTCAGAACAATTCGAAGAATAAAACAGCACAAACAATGAAGGGCATATGAGACATAGATCCTAACCTGAACAGATAGAAATGCTGCTATAGTTAATATCTCATCAGAGCATCCAAAATCATTGGCTGACAAGATCATTTTTGAGATCATCGGATCCTGCATAGAATCAAAAAGTATAGTCAATAACCTCTTGACTTGAGAAGTGGGCGTTAATTAATGCGGATGTACATAAAAAGCTGTACAAGTACAACAGTATATGCTTCTACAAATACACAAAGAAACAAAATCTGCAAGTAAATGTCCAGCATAGCAGTATGATTTCACATGCGATCAGAAAGTCATCAACATAACAGTATATGACTTCAAGTGCTGTTCCTGCTGGCCCCTTTGCCTTCTTGCGGGCTGGGTTGCCGGCTTTTCCGGCCAGCGCTAGCCCGACCGTCTGCTAGGATTGGGGCGTCGCCCCTGCCGATGTGGTTCATTCGTCTTCTAATCTCCGTCGTCCGCGGCGATCTATCATTGCGGCGCTTCAACAAGGATTCGTCCTCTAGATACCCCTACATGCTTTTGGTAAACCACAAGTCCAAATTCCCTGAGCCACTGCAGTTATCGTCAAATGGGTTGTAACAATTTCTCAGTGGGAGCTGGCATGCCAGATGCCACTAGTCAAAATTTGAGATTTTCTCGCAAGATTTTGATCTGTGTGCACTTTTTGCTAGAATCATATCATTCAATTCTGATACTCAGATATAAACAGCCAAAAAAACCCGCACAACCCAAATTCAGGAGCGAATCAATTTGACTCAGCTATCATGATAGGAATCCCCTATTAGTTAAAGTTTCAAGTGGGATGGGCTTTTCCACCAATCCCGCGTCCCATCCCACCCCGCTAATCCTGTTTATCCCTCTAACGAACCTCATTAATCCCGTATAGGCTAAGTGCGACGAGCCCATCAGGTCCCGCCGGTCGAACCGTCGCGTGCATGTGTGCATGCAGCACAAAATGCGGACATGCAGCTAGCTAGTTTGCTATGTCACTCGCGAGTTGGGTCCTGCGGGACATGCATGTGCGGTTTCTGTAGATCCCTTTTATCCCTTAAGTTCCGGTGGGCAAGATTAGATGGGAGGTGGTTATCCCGTGCCCGTCCCACTTGCAACGTTACTATTAGTTAGTACTACAACAAACGTGATTTGCTCCTCAAACTAGATACCAATCGTAATATATTCTGAATGACCAAAAATAGGTACAATATCAGAAAAAAAGAGTACTAATATACACATACCAAAGGCATCTCAGCGACTTGGAAACCAACTGGAACTGTTAGTTTGGCATCTTCATCAAGGATTCCTAGTGAAAACAGAATTTCCAGAGCCCGAATCATTGCCTCTGGTGATGGAGAAGCTGGCCAATCAAATCCCAAAATGTTGTCTATGCCTAGCGCTTTTAACTGTCATCCAGAACATAATAAACAATGTGTCATATATTATTCATAAATCTAATACTATGTACAAAAACCTCAAGAACGCTTTCAAACATATATATATCAGGAAATTAGATTAATCATACTCAATGTAGACATGCTTCAGTGCATACTTTCCAGAGAAACTGTGCCTGATACTCTAGAGCGTTTCTTATTAGGTACACTTATTCGGCCATCTGGGGCATTTTCCAGGTTTCATGACTCAGCAAATCAAGTACAACAATGATTTGATGATTTCATTGTCAAAGTATAGCCCTTATGCATGATGCAGAAATTGACACATCAGCTATAAGTCAAATGCCCAACAAGTGTCAAGAAGTTACCGAACTAATTGCATAATATAAATCTATTGAGTGATTTTAATCACCCTTGGCTTAGAGACGGGAAGACAAGCCCTAACAGTCTAGCTTGGTTAGTGTGCTGATGAACATGAGATATACTAACATTTATTTATTTTTAGTAATTGTAAACTATTTAGTGTAGCCTACCCCAACTTGATTGGGAAAAAGGCTTTGATGCTGTTGTTGTAAACTATTTAGTGTCTTCCATAGGCTAATTTTCTAGAAGTAATAATAAGTTTTCACATTAACTTGTATTTTACTTTGGAAACTGCCAATTGGTATATTTTAAATTTCGATACATGAGTAAAGACTATATTACTCGCATGAAACAATATGCCATGCATCTGTATTTTCTGATATTAAAATAGTTGATACGCGTATAAGGCTACAAACTGACAAAAGTTCCCTTGTACAGCATAAGCAGTTAAACACCAAAAGGTAGTGGTTATAACTTAGCAAAAATCAGTCTCTTTGAAGCACTACAGGCTTGGAGTAACAAAAAATTAATAACTGTAAATGATGGTAGTCGCAATGCAACAGAATAGATGAGCCAGTATACCTGTATTATGCAGGAAACAAGGTTAGACCTTTGCATTTCTGGAATGCCATCTGACTGCATTTCATTTAGGTAATATTCCTCTGTATAAAGCCTGCAGGAGATATTAGCTTATGAAATGCACAAAAATAATAAAGTATTTCATACCAAGGTAAAACATATTACAGTTGACAGAATACTGGATCTACAAAATCTAATACATGGATGTTTGGCTTTCAAATTATTCAAAAGTAGGGGTGGAAAAAAACTTAACAGTAGATAAAAGGGCATTCAGTAAAGAAAAATTTCGAGTTAAGAAGTGGGAATTATAAATGGAAAAAAAAAGCACAGATAAACCAAGGACTGACATAAATTAACAATCTCAATATTGAAATGACAGAACTGCTCAATATACCTAAAGCATTTCCCAGGTCGCACCCTTCCAGCTCTGCCTGCTCGTTGCCTTGCAGAAGCTTTGGATATTGGTGCAACAACTAAACTTTCGAGGTCAGAAATCTGCACAATAAGATGTAGGAGTTAAGCTACAGCAAAGAATAAACATGGAAAATAAAACAACACCAAAAACTTTGAGCTATGATTTAATTGCCCTCTAGCTTGAAGAGGGGTTGGGGGTAAATGTCACCAGGAATTTCTGAATGTGTTTGTGCCGAAGCATGTCAAAACTGTGTAACATTAATAGAACAGTAAGTAAATAAAGAGAGCGATCCGAATTAACTCGTCTAGGTTGCTTTTATGGATATAGGTCAGCTACTGGATTGCCAAATCAAGGATTTTCTGGATGCACAAGGCACTACTCAAAGATCATTAAAGCAGTTGGCATTCAAATTTCAGGATTTCACAAAGAAAACTTATGAAAAAGAAACAGAAGTATACCGGGTTATAGCACTTCTGCTTAGAAAATCCACTATCAACAACATACACCACACCCTACACAATATTGAGAGAAATCGGTCAGAAACTCACAATCAACATCATATTTGTTAGGAAAGACTTGCAGTACCTCCAGAGTCAATGACGTCTCAGCAATATTGGTTGATATCACAACTTTCCTTTTCCCTTTTGAAGTAGGAGCAAAAATGAGATCCTACAAAGCCAACGAATATATACAAAATAGTGTCAACATGGAGCGGCAACTAGTGATTAATGAAAACATATTTAATTGCAACACTACTATGATGAGGACCACTTACTTGGTCTCCCCGCGGAAGGCCGGAGTACAAGGGCAAAATCACCAAATCTAAGAATCAAAGCAATTCATGCATTAGAAATCATTTACTCCCGCAAGCTGATAATTTTTTTGCCAAAGGACCAGACATCCATTTCAAGAGCAACCTGTAATATAGTAAACATGCAGAAAAAAAAAGAGTTACCGAAATAGTGTTTTCCAAGGTGTTGAATTTCATCATTTAGCAACCTAAGAGCAGCCTCTATGTCATCCTGACCAGTTAAAAACACCAAAATATCCCCTGGAGGTTCCTGCAGAAATTAGTTCATGAGTGATAATAAAAGAAAGCTATCCTGTATTGACCTATTGGGACAAGGAAAATGGAAAATAATATATATAAAGCAAAAAAAAAAATGGGAACACACACTACCATAATACCATAAAGGTAAATAACGATAGTTCCAAAATTACCTCAAAGATTAACATTATCAAAACAACAATAGCAACATCAAAGCCTTTTCCCCACACAAGTTGGGGTAGGCTAGAACATTATCAAAAGAACCAGAAACATTATGGCTGTTTATATCTAGCTTCCCCTCCTTTAACCGCTTTGTCTGATATTATAAACTAATGCTGAGAAATGAAGCAGACAAAACGTTTAACTGTGTAAGGCAAATATGCCTTCAAATCTCGAATGGTCCATTTAGACCCCGAGCTTCAGGGACCTCAGTTTTTAAGAAATTCCAGAACTACATTTTTGTAACTCAAAAAAATCTGAAAAAAAACATACAAGTACATATGCATGTCTAGTAAGTGGGTACAAATTTTTGTCAGTGTAGCTTCTCAGATGTGATCTACACAAAATGGGATGCAAACTTGAGTTCTTTTTTTTGCCATTTTGAAGCCATAATTTTTTTTTTGCGTAGCCCAAACAACAATGTATTTTTAAACAGAAATCTACGGTTATTAGAGCGCACGCGTATTAATCCATTCTCGATTTCCAAAAAAGAAAATCGTTGTTGGCAATGAGGTATGCTCCACTGTCAATCTCCCATCTATATGTTCGGCAGTTTCTTCTGTTTCTCACATCTCACACTGCACACAACCCCGTGCTTCTTTGATCTCCTCTCAGTCCTCTGCTGACTCGACACACACGTCTTTTACAGCTCCACCAAAGACAGTCGGCCTTTTTTAGGTTTTGAACGGCAACTAGAAATGGAGTTTGCTAGAAAGTTGCATTACAACAAACTAATTTAAGATTTTGAATCAAAAAATGCTAGAAGGATGGCTCGTATCTGCTAAAAGATATACTACCTCTGTCCATAAATAGACGTCTGAGATTTGTCTAAATCTGGATGTATCTAGACGCTATTTAGTGTCTAGATACATCTAGATTTAGACAAACCTCAGGCATCTATTTATGGACGGAGGGAGTATTATTTTGGAGATTTGGTTTCCATAAGATGTAAACCAAACAGCTATATTGCAGATATGACATATATTAATAAAACGTTATTTTCATAATTGCCTTTCGTTACATATAGCGCATAAATTTACATTACGCACTGGGCCTCCATTTTCACTGGAATGGCCCTGAACAAACATACATGGAATATATTGTTTTTTACACAGTGTGAAACAACTAACCTTTTCGTGAATAATAAGAACAGTATTCACAGCAGCCTGCAGGTAGTCTGTGACAGGCTCTTCCACATAGTGAGTTTCCACTGTGTACCCTCTACCCTGTAAAACCAAATTTCTCTCATCAATAAGGAGGTGGCCCCTTATCCATCTATATTTCAGCCACAAATAAAACATACTTCAACAGAAAGTATAGCAGGTTCTGGATTGGGCACACCATCAGCAGACTCGAGCAAGGAATTCTTCCGCCTGTGTGTGAAGATGAACGAAAATTCAAAGATCAGGCCCTCACTAACTTGCTTGCGCAAATCGGAGTACATGTGAAGGATAAGAAACCAGTATATCAGAGTTAACAATTGCATCCTGATGTTACCATGTAGCGACTTTGTGAACACTGTAAGCCATAAGGTACAAAGAAACTAGTTCTTACTAGACAGGGATTGACCTGATGCTGAAAAAGGTTGACATTGATCTTGCTTCAATTGTTGCAGAGGAAATGATTAGACGCAACTCTGGCCGACGGCGTTGAATCTGGTAAGTTGATGTAAAGAAACATGCAAAATGGGAACAAAACATTATTCACAGATGACTTGAAGAGAAATCAGATTTGCATGTCAAAATTGCTAACCTTTTTCAAGAGTCCCAGCAATATGTCGGTTGAAATGGATCTTTCATGAGCTTCATCTATCATAATTACACTAATAGAACAGAAACACGTGGATTGGTATGTGAAAAAACTAAAATCAGTATGGAACCATCTGACTGAGAAAGTTATTTTTACTCCACTATGATTATCACCACAAGTGTATAGTCACGATAAAGGTATACAATTTGACCAAACATGGTTGTGCAGTGATGAAAAATAAACATGTGCCAATTTGGACTGCCCACTTAAGGTCCTACAAATATTGAGGGTCATAATATGATACCTATATTTGGTCAAAAGAGGATCGTCCATCATTTCTCTAATCAGTACCCCATCTGTGAGAAATTTGATCTTTGTCATACCCTATCAAACCGTGTAGGATATAAGTAAGTAGAGTAAATAGGGGATGGAACCAGAGAGACCAAAATATGTGTTTCACGCTACAGAATTCAGATAAAGAAAACAAGCCAGAAAGAAAAACTTGAACATACCGGGTTTGTTTCATCCTCAAAACGGATTGTATAACCGACTTCCTCACCAAGTTTCACACCAACCTCTTCAGCTACTCTTGATGCAACAGTCTGTTCAAATTATTAAGACGGGTTAAAAGGGAAATTGATCATACAAGGTAAGCATTTGCCAAGGAGGCCGACGAACAGAAAATAAATTTTGGAACATGAACATTGAGAAAATTAGTACTCCGTATATGAGAACAGTAAAATTTTCACTCAGCTACCATCCTTCAAGCAGTACGGATATAAGTCTGTCAGCTAACTTCTGTGAAATAGGATGCCAGAAATCACTATAGGACCACATGAACAAGTTTGCTGAAAAATGCTCTATGTTGGATGTTTCCGATTGCTGCGTGCAGTGGTTCTCAAGGTACATTATTTTGCCAGGATGTAGTTTCTGTTACCGACTCATTTTGGGGCACCACAATGCGGCAGGTCGATAAACCATCTTCATGACCAAGAAAGTCCAAGCTTATCTTTAGAAAGATTTCATCTCTAATACGAAGATATTTCTCTCTTTTACTTAGATCCATATTGTTAAGATTTATTTGTGTTCAAAATTAGTGTGGATTCCTTGCATTATAAAAGGGAGGTCCATTGTGCTAGGAGATCCGAAATACTGAAACTCACCCCAGAGATGAGTAGCTAAGAGCCACAAGATGCCACGGCTAGGGATGTACCCACAAGATGACCAAAATAATCTGATGCATGCAATCTGGCCGTAAAAAATACACCTAGTTTTATATAGCATCTAGAGAAGAGGTTTTATCACTTAGCACCACTAGTTGAGGAAATTTTATCGCAAAACCACAACTCTAGAAACTTTTTTCACAGAACACCAACATTTGGGGGTATTGTATCACAAAACACATAAATCTCTACTGGTCCGGCTTGACAAGTAATTAGTTGGCAGTAGTTATCTTGAGTAACACCCAATTATCTGTACTCTCTCTCCTGAGCATGTTTGTGTGACAATATGATAATATTTGTTACACAATAATATTTGCTACGCACCTGCTGTTGTCCGAGCCACCTCCTCCTCTTCTCCTCACCTCGCCGCTGCCAGAGAGAGCCGCCGAGAAAGCCTGCACGGTTCCCAATGATGACGGCGGCGGGGATCTCTCCAGTGCTGCTCGTTTGGTCGACGGGTGGCACAGCCATGTCCGAGATCTGGAGCTGCAGTCCCCAATCGATGCCCAGGGTGTTTTTGCCGACAGAACATAGAGGAGGCGGGGAACCATGGGAGCCCCTGCTCCGGTCCTGTTGGCAGCGAGTCACCCTAGACTGCGCGTGCAGCAGATCCCACCTCTCCAAGTCTCTCACCACCAGAGCACCGACCAAGACAAGCAGCAACCACACCTTGACGCGCACCTCCAGCTGGCCACCGCCAATCCAACCGACCGAACTCCCCCGCACCGATGAAACGAAGCAAAGCTGAAGCCTTTCATGACAAGGAGGACGAAGTTGACCGAAGGACCACCAACCACGGCACCACTACATGACCCATCGAGAAGCTGCCCGACCAGATCGGTCGGCACCGGGGTCCGCCACTGCCGGGGTCCGTCGGACCAGCACCGCAGCCGGAGCCAGATTGGGGACTGCAGCTCCAGATCTCGGACATGGGTGTGCCACCCGTCGGCCAAACGAGCAGCACTGGAGAGATCCCCGCCGCCGTCGTCCTTGGGAACCGCGCAGGCTTTCCCGGTGGCTCTCTCTGGGAGCGGTGAGGTGAGGGGAAGAAGAGGAGGGCACTCGGACAACAACAGGTGCGTAGAAAATATTATTGTGTAACAAATATTGTCATATTGTCACACAAACATGCTCAGGAGAGAGAGTACAGATAATTGGGTGTCACTCAAGATAACTACTGCCAACTAATTACTTGTCAAGCCGGACCAGTAGAGATTTATGTGTTTTGTGATACAATTACCTCAAATGTTGGTGTTCTGTGAAAAAAGTTTCTAGAGTTGTGGTTTTGCGATAAAATTTCCTTAACTAGTGGTGCTAAGTGATAAAACCTCTCTAGAGAAGGATGTATAAGTGAATGAAGATTTAAACATTTGATACCTGGACAGCTAATCGTCTTGGCTGGGTGCAACCTATAAGTCGACCACCCTCAGCCCAACCAGCCTCCATAAGATACTGGTTCAAGATACAAAAAAGTTAGAAATGAAACATCATTTGCAAGTAAGATGATGAGTTAGGCAATAGGCATAAGAGTTTCGTCGTTTATGTTCACCTTCTTTTGGAGATTACAAAATTAGCATTTTAACCAACAAAAACTAAACTCTACATTCAGCCATCAAGCATGTACATTGAAATTAAAAAATTGGAGCAGATGTCAACTCAAATATAGGAGCAACCAGGCAAAGTACTATGGTTTCAGCATGGATCAAATGTCAATGTGACACGATATCCAGAATAAATTGCAAAATAGGTCTCAGTTCAGCCTACCTACCTTTACACAAAACTTTCAAGCCAAATTAAATGTTTGTTAGGACACAAAGTAAAATGAGATAGGAAGTGCAACACATATTACAAGAAAGAAGAGCCAGCCAACAGGTAAGGCATACAAATATTATTTGCCACAACTTCAGAATAAACAGAACTTCCGTTGGAGAGTTTAGAGCCAATTTTTGCACCAAGTTATGGGAGACCAAAACAATGAGTATCAAGTTTTGGCGCCCAAGATAACGAGCAGAAGGTTAAGCGGAAGGCAGTGTATACTCCATGTAAGAGATAGACTACTGAAAGAGTGATAAGTAAACAAGTACTTTACTGATGCTAAAAGAGTCAGGGAACTTGTTTGGTGAAGTTCTAACTTCTAAACAGGTTTCCGCCTCTCGATATTTTTATTATGTAACTTTTATCGCCTCGCCCTTCTGTCATAATGCATATAGGTGATATGTAGGCAATTGTTCATGCTTACTATTCTACTGTGAGATTTATAATCTTTATGTCGATATATATAGCTAGCATGCAGCAGCACAATGCAGATAATATGTTGACAGTCACAGAATACAGAAAGAAGGAACCATAACTACAAATACATTCCAAAGCCCGAGGCCTCCCCAGTAAAGAATCAAGAGCATCGTGAAGGTGACGTGTTAATTCGAATTGAAACAGAAAAAACCCACCAAATAAAAACACTGGTACACGGCCGGCTAAGCAGTTCAAGCGCACAGGCGCAGCAGTTGTTCGGCCAAATGTCCCGCCCGCAACAGAGCACAACAAATTCTCAAATTATGTAGGGACCTACTGGGCGTTGCAGAAAGAAAAGGCAGCCTGAAGCAAGTACCTGGGGGATCTGCGTAGACTTGCCGCTACCGGTCTCGCCGACGACGATGGTGGTGGCATGCCGCTCGACCAGGTAGAGGATGGCCTTGCGGTACTTGTAGACCGGCAGCCGCTGCCTCAGCCTCTCCAAGGACGCGTACCCAAACCTACACAGAAGCGGCAGCACCCAGACACAAGATTAGGAAGCGCGAGTGGGGAGCGCGAAGGAGAGAGGGGAGAGGCAGAGGCAGAGGGTCTAGGGTTTGGGGGAGCGCGCGCACCCGGAGGAGGAAGCGCCGGTGTTGGTCGGGAGGAAGAGGACGCCACCCTCCTCGTCGTCGACGAGCGAGGCGGTCGGCTTCTCCGACCCCGGTCTCCAGAACTTGGACATGGGCGGCGCTTTGGGTGGCTTGGCAATGGCGGGGGTGGTGGTGGGGAGCTAGACAAAGCTCTCTGGGTAGGCCCATTAACTGGTGTTCTTACCTGCTTTAGTGGGCTCTGTGGGCTGACGTTTATGGGGCACATGTCCAGTGGTGTTCATTTCGATATTCTCTTCTCCACAATAGTCATAGTTTCCGTTATTTATTTATTTTGCGAAAGACAAGACAGTACACACGCAGACGCTCGCACATACGGACATACACTCATCCCTCTAAATGCATGCACACCATACCTCTATGAGCACCTTCGAGAGATTGAGTCCAAAAAATTGATCCAACGGATCTTCAAACTGATGAAGTCACCATGGTACCACGCACACCCTGCCCCTTGTTTCCGTTATTTTTCAAAAATAATAATAATATAGCTTGCTAGAAAAAGTAGAAAGTACATGATAATTTTACGCACCTAGTTGTGTACGTGTTCCAGGGGATTCTCATGAATTTTCAAAAGTTGAAAACATTATGGGCATTGATTTTATTATCTCTTGTGCACCTACAAGTTTTCATCCCAAAGGTATAGCTATTTATGACGTGTGCAACAAAAAGAGGATTTGTGAATAATATCAGGAATTCTCACCGGCCTTCGTGAAGGGAGGCAACTCGCTCCGTACGCGATAAGTGGTGCGCTGTGGTGTTAGAAAATTTCTGAGAAAGTGGTCGCTGTGCTCGCCACATATCGCAAGGGGAAGCAAGGTGAGACGAGGGAGGAGAGAGAAGGACATGTGGAGGGTGGGTTGTCTCAGTTTTCCTTTATTCGGTAGATTTTTTTTCAAAATGAAATATCTTGAGAATCGTAAGTCCAAATTACGAACCGTTATCACTTTTGAGACCCTCGCGTTGAGATCTTCAAAATTAGATCCCATGTTGATAGGTTTCGAGATAAAATTTTCGTACTTTCAATACTAGTATGGTTGTACTCGTGGTTGAACTGATAAGTAGTTCTGTTTTTTACTGTATTTGGTTTAGTTTTTCCCTTTTACTCGGTAATTGTACTTGCTCATGTGTGCGACTATACATGTACTTGCTCGTGGGCACAACTACGTATGGATTATAGTTGCAGCGGGCACATTGCACAATCTAGAGGTATCGTTCGTCATCGGAGAACGTATCCAACACTCTTATGTGGGATTGCTCCAATGCACCTATGAATTTTATCCTCTTCTAAAGGTTTTAAAAAATCTAAAGTAATCACAATGTTGTTATTACATGATATGACATGTAGATTTTCTCATTGTATCACAATTTTCCATTTTCAACATGTAACTCGAGAAATAAAAGTTTGACATGATTATAAATATCAGCAAGGTTTAATTTGATTGTTAACTCAATTCTCTATCTCTCTTATTTGCATTTGTCACTTTTTTAGACGAGTTTTTCAAATTTGATTTAAAAAATTGTGACAAATTGACATATATATCTAGATCTGTTATAAAATGATGTCTCGGATTTATCAAAATTTAGATGTAAATACATCCATTTTGACAAATCTAAGACATCCTTTTATGGATAGAGTGGGCACTACTTTTCAAAAGATATCAAAAGATATTTACAATTTTTGGAGTGAAGTTTCCCAGCTCAGAAGTAATGATTGACGAGAATTCCCCACCTTGGGGAGAACCGGATCACCCTCACCTTTTGTGCCTTCCAACTACATGCATGCTCTCTTAATACTCCCTGCGATTCATAATAAGTGTCGTTGGTTTAGCAAAAAGTTATAGTAAACCAGCGACAATTATTATGGATTGGAGGGAGTACTGTACATTCCATGTAGTTTCTCGAAACGTGTACACACTTACACAACACCCTCTACACCAGAGAATAATTCGTCTTGACAAGACACACATTACACCAAACTGGAGGTGGCGTTTTGGCTCATAGGAGCAATTTAAAAAACAATTTTAAAAATGTCAAAAATTCTGATATAATTTTTTTGTTGTATATCGTGACATTCTATGTAAGTGCACAAGTTTTCATGGAGAAATAACATTTTATGTGGCGTGTACAAAAAAGACAAAAAAATGTCCTGTACGTAGTCGTGTTATAGCATCAAAATTTGTTTTTTTTACTGGAGCCACAAATTTTTATAGTTTTTTTTGAAAACTTGTGTACGAACATAAAATGTGTAGATGTACATGAAAAATTTTAGTTTAGAATTTTTTGACACTTCGAAATGTAGATTCACACAATGGGAGCAAATGCTCCTATGAGCCAAAGTGAATATCCCCACCGAACTTGTGATAAATCTTTGGTGGGCTAGATGTACAATCACCCACTTAACCTTCCAATTACGGGTTGGTTCTCAAAACCGAATTGTTATATCAAGAATTTGTACACGAGTCGCTGAAATATGTATAAAAAAATTAACCCTAGGCTTGTCTTCTTAAAATGATATGAGACAAAGAATGTGTTTGCATGATACTCTCAGTGCGGGACACACCAAGTTTTAAATTCTCTGTCATTATGAAGATGTTTTCTCCGTTCTGAAATATAAGTCATTTTAAAAGTTAATTTAGTTTTCTAAAAAAGGCTTATATTTGGAGGTATTAGCAAGCAACCAGTAAGTTGGTCGGTGGGTATATGCCATGAATCCGAGCTGCTACAAATGTCGACAAACGCCTAAGCTCTACACCGACATCGACATGCACGATGTATCTATTGCAAAGTAGCCTTCTTTACAGTGCGCTCGAGGGTTCACAATCACAACTAACCACTGGCAATCAGCTGGCATGTGGCTACACTTTGCAACTTATCGGTTAATTTATGATGATCGATTGATCGCCCTATAGCTATCTCCAACCAATCCACAGGAGTTAACCAGTGATCACGTACGTACGAGATCGAGTGTGTTCATGTCAGATCGATTGATCGAAGGGACGTGCTAAAAGGCGACGCGTCAATTGGTGAACGAGGTTCCTATGCACGTCACCTCATCATTTGCTCTCCGTAATATGCACGCCAAAAGGTGAGCCGAATCAGTACGTGCATGGGGTCTCCCCCTGTCGTCGAGCTTTCTTTCCCTGGAGATTTTACCTTTGGATTGCCTATATGGATAGGATGAGATCGAGTTAGCTTAACTACTAGTAGTTCTAGATAAATAGGGCGCCTTTGGTTACCTGAAGTGCTTTCATGCATGACGCCAGTGAGATGGGAGCCCTGCGCGTTCAGAACGAGCCATGGGCCAAAAAGCGTCACTCGTTTGGTAGCCCGTGCAGAATTTTTTGGCCCATCAGAAATGAAGGGCTCAGTCTGTTTGGTTTCATACGAGTCAGTAATAGCCTCACCATTTATTCACATGGTGACATTACATCTCACCTCCTCACCTACCACAAAGCCTCACGCCGCCGTTCACAAGCTTCGGCACGTCGGCGATCACGAAGGCAGACACCACCATGGCACCGTCGATCACGCCGGTCAAAACCGTCACCACGTCGCCGACCACGAAGATGAAGAGCACCATGACACCATCGGTCACGCGAGTCAGAAGCACGGGCACGTCGCCGACCACGAAGATGAAGACCACCATAGCACCATCGTTCACGCCGGTCACAAGCATCACCATGTCACCGACCACGAAGACGAACACCACCAGGACACCACCGGTCACGCCGGTGACAAGCATGGGCACGTCGCCGACCACGAAGACGAAGAGCACCATGAAACCATCGGTCACGCCGGTCAGAAGCATGTGCACGTCGCCGACCACGAAGATGAAGACCACCATAGCACCGTCGTTCACGCCGATCACAAGCATCACTATGTCGCCGACCACGAATACGAACACCACCAGGACACCGCCGATCACGCTGGCCACAAGTATGGGCACATCGCCGACCACGAAGACGAACATCACCATGACACCGTCGGTCACGTCGGTCACCTCGGTCACAACACGTCGCCGACCACGAAGACGAACACTACCATGACTCCACCACCATGGATTATCACCTCTCACTTCTCACCTATCATCACCACGTCGCCGTCCATGAAGATGGCGAACCAGAAGGTGAGCAAAAGTACTTCAAACCTTAGTCACACATACGTACATATTACCGTATACTTGTGAGTCATTTATCTATCAGCGTATGCACACCGAAACAAAAACCTGTCAACATGAAAGTCATGCGGAATGGTAAGGTGAACCTACTCCTGAAAGAAAATCTCAAACTGTTGAGCGTGTGCGACGAATTTGACAAAATTCGCTTAAAACTTCATACACAAAATTGACAATTTACAACAGACGAAACTCGAAACTGATTGTGAGAATTGGTTCGTATCATCGACACGCATCTTTTTCGTGTACATCTTATTTCGATTCGGACTATGTTTGTGTTGATTTGACAGAGGGTGTGTGGAGTAGTGTAAGGGAGAGTGAGCGTAAGCAACAACTCGTGCAGCCTTTGCATCTATGGAGTAAAAGTGGCATGAGAACGTGCCTGGCCGCAGAGAAACTGCCATTTCGGGCGTTCCTCAGGGGCTTGTCCCGGGGCTGCTTTGAGAACCGGTTGATGCAAGAACGCGGCTCGGCCCAAACAACCAAACAGGCTGAAAATTGCTGACGCGAGCCAAAGGGCTCACAGGCAACCAAACGCACACATAAGGTACTCCTATAGGTTTGCTGTGGCTGATTGGCAAGCTAAATTTGGTCATGAGAGAGTCAAAGATTCAAGTTCAGGCTAGCTAAACTGATTTTTCATTATTTTCGTCCTCACCTGATTTTTGATTATTTTCGTCCTCCCCTAATCATCCTCACATTTGGAGGCCGTGACTGGACGTATGTTTTCGCGCCGGCGCCCCCAAATCGGCCATTGGGGGTCTTTGGGGAGGGCGAGTGAAGATGCTCTAAGGCAGAACCATTTCTCGGCCTATCGGCGTTCTGGGTCTCTGGCTACTATTCATCTGCATGAACAATAGCCACGGACAATACCCCGCAATATTCTCTGCAGAAATTTCTTACAATAAATTTGAAGCAATTTTTCGATATAAATCTTCAACTTCAACAGCTCTTGAAAGGCACATAATTTTTCAATGACAATTCTTCGAAGGTCATTTGCATGTAGTATCTTTCTATTCTTAATAGATGATCCCAATTATCTCAACATGCAAGCATGCCACCTCAGCGGCCCCACAATGGTACACAACTAGGTCCATATCACTCCATGCATGCAGTAATACCGACATGGGCTCCGTTGGTCGACTCAGGAGTGGGCTACAAATCCTTCCATCCGCTCGCAAACTTCAATGTCGACCCGCTACGTTCGTCTTCGTCCGTCCTCCTTCCCCACCAATGTGCCACAGCGAGTTAGTGCTCATCAAAATACCTGATAAATCCAAGCATTAAACGAGTGAAAACTGCACAATGGAGCTCAACCGTCGCCGCCATTGCCTCCAGCTTAAAAAGTAGACTATGATGCCATCCGCATCCACAGCAACCACGGCAGACTGCTCTAGCCGCCACAACGCCCAGCGGCCCCTCGCTGGTACCTGACCGCTCCAATCCTAATTGCTACAGAGTACTATACTTGCTTACAATTCCTAAATCACCATAGATCTTCTCAATTTGGTTGGTTGATTTCCGGCAGGAAAAAACGCTCGGCGTTCTACACCTGCACACCATACGATTGGATTTTGTCTACTGCTACCTGAGGCCCTTAGGTTTTCTTTGGATTTCTTGGCTTCTCAGTTTGATCGCTGTATATTCCTTTCCGTTCATTGACTTCTCGGTCTGCGGGCCATCATCGACTAAAATTCCTGCGGACAGTGCACATCGCCTTCTTCAATCGGTAAGCATACTCTAATCTCCTCTTTTTTTTTGAAACGGGCAAAAAATCTTTTGCCTTATATTAATAAAGGAGAAGCAAACAGGGGGTGGCAAAAGCCACAAAAGAAAAAAGAGAAGGCGGGAAAGAAGAACCCGCCCCTAAAAGATACAAACACGATCAGCCTATAAGCTCCGCCAGGTTCTTAGCGCCGGCAAGGACGCAATCCTTTCCTTCATCCTTGATCTTCTGCATGACCACCGAGGGCAAGGAAGATTTGTTGTTGAAGACTCGCTCATTCCTCTCTTTCCAGATCTCCCAGCTGATAAGCATGATTGCAGTTCGTAAACCCTTGGGAGAGGAGGTGGTGGTTTTTGTGATAGCATGCCAGTAGTCCATCACTTTAGACCTCCCCGCACCGAGGCAGCGAATAAGGTCCGGGCAGTCCGACCGGAAGCCGCGGCAATCCATATTCTCTTAGAGAAGCGACATTCGAAGAGCAAGTGCCGAGCCGTTTCCTGGGAGCATCCGCATAGCCGACAAAAGGTTGATGCGGCCATCCTCGTTTGGCAAGACGGTCAGCAGTCCAGAGGCGGTTTTCTACCGCAAGCCATGCAAAGAAACGGCATTTTGGTGGGGCCCAAGGCTTCCAAACGATGTTGCCAAAAGAGCAAGGCAAAGCGGGCAAGAACTGAGCTTTGTAGGCAGAGCTGGCCGTATAGCATCCATTGGGAGTCAGCGTCCAAACTATGGAGTCCTCCGTGCCTGGCGATAGTTGGACAGCCGAAAGGAGATCCCAAAGGCGAACGTATTGCTCCATATGATCGACGGTGAAAGCCTCAACCGAAATGTCAGCCACCCAGTTGTGACCTTCAAGGGCATCTCGGACAGTCCGATTTTTTCCTTTTGGACGCCACATATATAAGAGGGGCCATGTCTTTAGGTGGGGTACCATTAAGCCAAGAAGAAGACCAGAAGGAGGCTTTTGCGCCATCGCCGATGGTGACTGTAGTAGCGGCGTTGAAGAGGTCCAAATCCGAGGCATCAATTGGTGTTTCTGAACCCACCCATGGCTTTTACGGGGCTGTCCATTCGTACCAAAGCCATCGAGTCTCGGGGCACGGCGAATTTTTCCTTGTCCGGAATCCCAAGCCCGCCAAGCTCCTTGGGTCGGCAAACCTTTTGCCGAGTTGACTTTGCACTTCCCTCCGTGACCGTCTCTCGACAAGCCCAAAGCATGCGCGGCCCGATCTTTGCAAAGGCCTTAAGAATGCCCCTGTCGGCTTTCAAGGCAGTCAACAGGAAGATCGGCATAGAGGAGAGTACCGATTTAACTAGAGCGGTGCAACCTGCGCGATTTAGAAATCTTCCCTTCCAAGGGTTCAGGCGTGCAACCGCTTTGTCGATGTAGGGTTGAAGATATGCCCTCTTGAGTCGTCCAAGAGAGATAGGCAGCCCCAAATACTTTATGGGGAAGGGGGTTGTGACCGGCGGGAAGTTTGCCGGGAATACCATCCGGGTCGATGTCGAGCATTGGATGGGGGCGATGGAGCTCTTTTCCACATTGGTCACCGGACCGATAACCTCCCCGAGCTTGTTGAAGGATGTTGGCAAGACCGTCGAGATCGTGCACTGTGGGGGTTAAGAAGATGGCCGCATCATCGGCATATAAAGAGATTCGGGGGCCCGTCAACACTCCCTGCATAGCGTGAAGAATCCCGGAAGCCGTAGTGTAATATCCCAGGTAATGGGGTTACAAAAATAGAGGAATTAGATGTGTGCATTGCATTCATGCATAGAAAATCTGGGGAATTTTCGCGCTTTCAAGTAAAACAGTTCCACGATGGCTGAAGTTTCACTTGACCTTGGTGGAATTGAAGTAGCTCATCAAGTCAAGCGCTATAAACCTCAATGTGACTTTGCTAAACCCTTGTTTTGGGTAGAGATGATTTGATCTAAGGGGTTAGATCAAATGGAATTAAAACTAACACAACAACCCTTTAATCAAGGATCAACTATTTGATCTTATTAAAGATCACAACATGGTATTCCTTGCCATAACATATGAACATCAATTTAATTGGAAATCAAGTAACAATAATTGGAGAAACTATTCTTGACTTATCCTTTTCCCATGTCTTAAACTAATCCTTGATTCTACCATGAACCCCATGGTATTCATTTTACTTCATTCATGGAATAATGACAAGGAGATCAACCCTAGAAATATTTATCCTTCTCTATTCCATGTTATTATACATCAAACCTAGAGAGGTGAGAGTTCTATATTAATAATTAAAGAAGCAATAACAAACCTTGAGTTAAACCTTGGATATACATCCAAGTATTCAAATTATCATCTTCAAGAGGAACCCTAGAGTATTATGCAAGTCCTTCCCAAATGAGAGAGAGACCAATCATACTAATTCTAGCTTTACCAATTTAAGAATCAATGTTAAACTTTGAACTAAAGTATTAGGTAAACCATTTCACCTTGAAGTGGTGAGATCACCAAATACCAAGTGGAATAAGACTATATCCATGACTTAGTGAAATAAGGAGTGGAATACACCAACTAAGATAGACAATTGAATCTTTGGCTCGATGCTTGTAAGAGGTATTTTACCCTTATCCATTATTTT
>NC_061513.1:353454469-353513302 GCF_022539505.1 Lolium rigidum | reverse complement strand
TCCGTATGTAATTCTATAGACATGCCTTGGACCCGCATGTGTTTTACGTTGCCTTTGAGCGATATAGTCTGGTGAACGGTGTTTCATTAATTATATCGGTTTGCATACTACACCATGCGGTGGTATGCAGGGTAGCGATATGATACTAGTGGAACGGTGTTTCATTGGTGTTATATCAGACTTGCATACTACACCATGCAGTGGTATGCCGGGTCACCACACGTAGCCTCCTCTAAGATCCTTTGAAGCGGGTCAATGGCGATGTCGAACAGCAGAGGCGATAAGGGGTCTCCTTGCCTGAGGCCGCGCCCATGAGGGGTTTTCTTTCTAGGAACCCCGTTAAGTAAGACCCGTGAAGAAGCCGTTGAGAAGAGGGTCGTCAAAAGAGCACGCCATCTCTGGGGAAAGCCGAGACGTTGTAAGAGATCCAACATGTAGTCCCAACGTACCGAGTCAAACGCCTTGGCGATGTCCAATTTGATGAGGAGGGATGGGACTTTGTTGCGGTGAAGCTTGCGGGCGGTGTTTCTGACATACATGTTGGATCTACACACACCCAGCAGGTCCACAGTATAAATCACAAGCTAAAGACCACGGCGCTTGGGCTGAAATCTTGGAGTAAAAGCCTCTTCTCCGACTGCAAACTTTAGCTCCTCATGGCTTTGGATGTCATTCTGCAACTCGACATTGCGCAAGAATCTCGAGACCTCTCTCTTGAGGAAAGAACCCTTCGCGCTGACCTTAAAAGGCGGGTGAAAGGTCTTGCTGCCCTGGAACGGTCCCGTAAGCGCCAAGCTTCCAGAATCCGATACCTTCGGGAGGGCGATGCCAACACAAAATTCTTCCATCTGCGGGTTAATGCTAGGAAGCGCAAAAACCACATCCTAAGGCTCAAACATAATGATGGTTGGGTTGTGACACACGAAGAAAAGGACAAGCTGATCTTCGACCATTTACGCCAAGCCCTAGGTCGACCCCCTCCTCGCCAGCTGGACTTCAACTGGGAGGCCCTGAACCTCACGTCTCATTCCTTAGAAGACCTGGATCTCCCTTTCTCCGAGAATGAGATCAAGGAGGCCATTCTTGAAATGCCTTCGGATAAGGCCCCGGGACCTGACGGCTTCTCTATAGCTTTTTTCCGCACCTGTTGGGACATTATTAAAGACGATCTTATGAGGGTCATCAACGCCTTTTCTGAGGTTTGGACGCGCAATTTCCACATCATCAATACCGCCAATCTGGTGCTTCTACCTAAGAAGGATGGCGCGGATACCATTGCGGACTTTCGGCCTATTAGTCTTATCCATGCGATCCCGAAGATCATTGCGAAAGCTATGGCCCGTCGTCTTAGCCCTAAGATGAATGAGATCGTTTCACGCAGCCAGAGCGCTTTCATAAACTCTAATCTCCTCTTAAATTAGCTCGAGTTATATTATGCACAACTCTGAACTTTATCGCGCTACTATGCTAAATTTTGTGATGACTCTGAGTTTTTCAGATAAAGCTACGAAAGAGTGATGCCCAATTTTTATGAGATTATGCCTTCCCCTTCCCCTTCCCAACCCTTCCCGATTTTTATAAGATAATGCCTCGCCTTTACCGCTGCCCGCAAGGCCAAGAAGAGCAAGAGCAGTCACCAATGATTTATGTCTCCAGTAGCGTCGATGCCCACGTCAAGGGAAGGTGGCGATGATGGTACACCAGCACAGAATTATCCCCCTTTCCCCCATGATCGCCAGGCAAGTGAAGTGCAGCAACCCAGCAACTGCATGATCTTCAAATCTCCGTAAGGATTTCCAATGGAGTTATGTCACAGCGTCAAGAAAAAAAAATGCCAACAAGCTGAGGTACTGCTTTGCCTGATCTTCAGTCTCCCTACTGGATCTCTTCTAGCATCGTCTCACAGGTATCGATTTCAACTTTCAGATAACAGAGAAACCAGCTAGGTAATAATTCTCGGTGGAGATGACTAAGCTTTGACTTCCCCCTGTTCAGCGATTTTCTTCCAAAAAGTATTGCACATATTCCAACTTTCAAGTCCACCAGGGCTCATATGCACTTTATTATACATTGCCTCGGCCATAAAAATTGTCCATGTAAGATCATATTGATGGAGTTTATTGAAAATATTTCTTTATATCACTATCAACGGAAATCATTTCTGGATAGGCTGCAGCTCTTTGTGGCATGAGATATGCTTCAAGTTACCACCTATAAGGACAAGGCGCAGCTTTGGATCTTTATTCCAAAGAAATAAGGAGCCAGGTGAGAGCCGCCAGTACAGCTTTGCATGAATTATTTCGTAGTTCGGTTAACTTTCAGTTTACAACTGTTATAGGCTGATGAGATGTTGCCTCACTGCTCAATTACAACATGCATACATTGTATTAAATTGTTTCATTAATTCTGTACATCAACTCTGTATGAGTATATCCAAGTTATGTTTGGATTTGCACATTTTTTCTTTAAGGGCTAATAATGTCATTTTTGTCTTCTCGACATATGCTTACCATTTGACCATCTGATTTTGCACTTATGTTTTAGTAAGCTTCTCCTACTAATTCTCAACCTTCCAACAATTTGTCCTAAGGGAGACACAGAGCAATGCGATGACTACGATGATGTTCATGTATAAATAATGCAAGGTGTTCATCTTGAATAATCATTTATGCATTAGCAACATTATTTTTCTTATGGATGTATCAACTATTTATCCTTTCTTCAATTATACAGTGCAAGAAATTGCAGAAGTAATGATTGGTATTCTTGACCAAATAGTAATGCCAATTTTTGAATGAATAGTGTTATCCTGCCCTTTTTTCCTTATAAACTAATAACTGTAACTTTTAAATTTTGGTGTTTATGCGGAAAAACCTTATGATATGTGCCACAGTTTGGTTTGTACATACTTATCGAGAGGACTGTATTCATAGCCTCTCACATACACCGAATAAATATTGTTTCTTCTATTTCTCTTATTTATTTTGCCTAATATGCTGGTCTATGTATACCATCTAATGTTTAGCAAATATGCCGCAGCAACGCGCGGGGTATTCTTCAATGGTGATGTGCATTAATCTTCACGCTAATTTTTCAGCCGTAATCTTACCGGTATATGTCTTCTTCCGCAGTAGCTTCAGGGTTCTCCTACGGTAACTTCGGGAAGACTTCTCTTTAAGGTTTATCACTTAAAAGGTAGATACGCAGTGGCTACAAAAATAGCCCAAAGAACATCAGGGTTCTCCTACGATAACTTTGAGAAGATTTTTCTTTTAGGGTTTACCACATAAGATAGATATGCAACGGCTAAAAAAAAACAGATTCCACATAACCCTAGTTACTTCTACTAGAAGATTAACAATATGGACAGGAAATTTTGATTTAAGCTTCACCACGAAATGGCTCAAAGTACACACTCCGAAAAATATCACGGTTCTCCAACGGTAACTTTAAGTAGATTTTTTTTCTTTTAACCAGTAACTATGGTCGGCACTTGGCAACTTCCGTGGCAACGTCGGTGTCATGTCAGCCAAAAGTTACGTCTGGACATGGTCTGTTAATTTGATTCGTGGAAGTGGAGGAGTGCAATAAGCCCAGTTTATACGCTTACTGCGATCGTGCATACATATACATGACGGTTTGTCAGAACATATATGCTATCGTTTGGTTTTCCTAAGAAGGACAATATAAACATACACACTCACATATACACGCATACGCATTCACTCATCCTATGACTATGAGCATGACTGCATGAGCACACACATATCCTACGCACGCATTTCCGAAATACTGAGCCGTTCGGTCACGTCTTAAGACCACATGCATGTGGGCGGTCCTCTCGGGTGCGTATTATGCTCCGACGGTGTGCGGTCCTGGATCGTGTCGATTACGTGCGTGGTGCCGTGGTGACAAACGTATGGCATCTCCTTGGCGCCTGCCAACTGTGGCACGTGCATGCAAGGGATTGATTGGCATCTCGCGAGATTGCGAAATAGACGTGGTGGAAGGTGGCGGCACGTGTGGGAGGGGATGGCAGCTGCCCAACAAATCCCTTTCAAATCTACAGTTAGCTTTGTTAATCTAGCCAAGCTTGGTCGAGGAGCTTCGCCGTTTCGAATCGACTTAATCCACAAACTAAGAAGCCGGCCGGATACACACTAGTGGAAAAGAGGCCTTTCGTCCCACCCTTTAGTCCCCGTTTTGAACCAAACCGGGACCAATAGAGGGTATTGGTCCCGGTTCATCATGAAAACCCTTTAGTCCCGGTTCGTTTGGACCCTTTAGTCCCGGTTGGTAATACAAACCGGGACTAAAGGGTGGTCTATGGGGCAAAACCCTTTAGTCCCGGTTCGTATTACCTACCGGGACTAAAGGGTTTTTTTGCCTCCCCATGCCCCTCCCCCCCCCCCCCCCCCTGGATCGCCTTTTTTAACACTGTAAAATAGAAAAGAAAATGATACAAAATTCAAAAAATAAAATGTTTTCGGATTCTTGTATGTTATGCAACCTACTATTAGGGAAAATTAAAAAATTTAAATTTTCACTTATTTTGCAAAAATGTTTTGAAAAATGGTAAAACCGGAATAACTTTTGCGTACGACGTCGAAAAAAAACGTATAATATATCAAAAAAATCCTGGGAAAAAGTTACATCCGAATTCACCGGGTTTACCCGGTTAGCCAATTTTTAGATTCTCAAAATTCTAAATGAAAATATGAAAGCAGGAAGATTTTAGTTTTTGCCAGAAATTCGGAATTTTATTTTTTTATTTTTTTTAAAATAATAATTACATCATGCATAAAGATTACTATTACTTAACCATAAAGTTAGCCAATTTTTTAGATGTTCAAATTTTCAAGTTTGGCAAAAAAATATTAAAAAATAATAAATTAAAAAAACAATTATAATACAAATTTAAAAAATTATAATTATAATACCATTACCACAACATGTACGTTATTAGTTTTGTTTATTAAAATAATTATTTGGAATTCGAATAATAAATAAGTGTGACATCGACCAACATGTTAATAGGATTGATATGATACTAGTATCACAACATGCGCGCGAAGCACTTGGAAGCGGGATGGGAAAGGAACTTGGAAGTTAAGCGTGCTAGTGCTGGAGTAGTGGGAGGATGAGTGACCGAGCGGAAAGTTGGACCATGAGTAAGTAATTTGACTAGAGATTAAGGGTAGTTAGAGATTAAGTGGAGTTAGAAACTAAACTAGTTAAATAACTGAAATACTAGAAATTCTGAAAAAATAGGAAAAAAAGAGGAGCGAAAAATAATTGGGAACCAAATAGATAAAAAAAATAACGAAATAACCTTTAGTCCCGGTTCGTGTTACAAACCGGGACTAAAGGGTTTTTTCCTCGACGCGCGCCAGGCAGCCCACGTGGCGGGACCTTTAGTCCCGGTTTATTTTACAACCGGGACTAAAGGGGGGACCTTTAGTCCCGCCTAATTGGTCCCGGTTTGGAAACCGGGACTAAAGGCCCAAATGAACCGGGCCTATAGCCCCGTTTTCCACTAGTGACACATGTGAAAAAAGCCAATTTGGTACTCCTCCGTCTAAATAGGTGTCTCACTTCTATTTAGATACGGATGTATCTAAATATATTTTAATTAAATATATACGTGTATCTAAATAAAGTTGGGACATTTATTTTTAGACGGAGGAAGTACATAAAATTGCTTCAAATGTACACATTGGTTGCAAACTGAACTGTGGGTCACCGCCCTAAGAGCGTTTTGGTCACTACGTCACATCGACATCTATTTTTCTACGAATACGCACCTAAATTTTATTTCTTCTAGGTACTAAATCTTTGACCTTACTTTTTTTTTTTGCAAAAGCCACATAAATAACTGCCGGTAGATCTCGAAGGCGATTACTAGTTGGTCTCCATTGCCACGTTATTACACCTCTTGTTCAAGAACACAGCCTCGGGCCCATCCTCCGGCCTCGGCTACGATACCGTCACCCAGGGATCCTCCTTCCTTTCCCCGCAAGCTCCCCCATTCTCCAGCCTTGATCGATCTACTCCTTGAGCTCCGCTGTCACATGGCTCAAGCCAGCCTGAGAACCCTGCTCGACATTGGGCAGGGGCAGCGTATCTTCCGCGAACGACTGCACAAGCTCTTGCATTGGCGACCACACGCAGAGCCGGCGAGGATCACCTACCCAGCATGAGCGCCTTGCTCGTCATTGGGGCAAGGGCGAAGTAGCCCCAGACGAAGTGCAGATTCCCGGTGTCACCTTCACCACCGTCCTAGCACGATGTCATTATAGCCCTCCCTAGACCAAGTTTACAAGCGCAGGAGCTCCGCCTTGATGGCCCGGCCCTCCTCGCGTGAAGAATCGGCTATTGCCGCCCGGAATTGACGTATGTGTCCTTGTCTTCCCCGTCACCGTCTGAAGCTTGCCACCGTTGATTTTTTCGCCTTCTTCCTCCTCCGTTCCAGACCAACCAAGACCTTAATTGACTCCAGGGTGAGCACCGATCCTCCTAGAATTCTCCTAGTTCCTCCTGATGCTATGAGGCGAGTTGTCGTCGTGCGCAGCGGTGCTACGACCCTCACATTGTCTCTGATGTCATGTCTAGTGATCCCCGTTCCAAGTGTTTTCGCCAGTTGTTGCCTCACATGCTCGCGCTTCCAGATCCATGCCTCTCTATGCACCTACATTTCTGTTGCGGGTGATGGCAGCGACAAAGCCATCTAGAAATGAGGAAGGGGACCAAGGGGATGAAAAAGAAGAAGAAATAAAATTTTAGAGGGTATTCACTCAAAAACAGTCAGCCATATCAGCATACTAATGGCCGTTGTGACGGAGTGACCAAATCGCTCTCGCGGGCAACTTCGTGACCGCAATTCACGGTTTGCAAGTTGATAACCAATACCCACACCCAAGGGTAACTTCATAGACCAAATTAGTGTTTTTATCTTCACATGTTTACAAACCACGCACATGCACCTAGCACCTTTCTACCCTCTCATCAATCATCATTATGTTATGTACCCAACCAAACGCAGGACGGACGGCTCGTCAATTAATCCTTTCCTTGGGTTATTATGCAAGCAAGGTGAATAGGTGATATCTCTCCATCACTCACGTCACATGATCACATCACATGCATGATCGATCATGCCTATGGTGGTCTGATCGATCCCGATTCAAGTTGTCTCGCCCCCATTCCATTCCATGCCATGCACGCACTCGTCGTCCTCCCTTCACCATCAACACATGCACCCATATGCGCAACGACACTATATATATACGTGTCACTAACACATCCGTGCACATTACCCAGCAAGCTAGCTATATATATGCACGGGACGGAACAAGAGGCTGGGACGATCACACGAGTACTGATCCAAATCGATGCAGGTCGAGCTCCCAACCACTGTAGACGGCAGCCAGTAAGGAAAACAAGGAGGATCTAGATACACGCAGTGCATGCATGGAAGCTCCCGAGATCCCACATGCAAGTTGCTACCGGGAAGTCCATCAATGCATCGTTTGCCATTGAAACGAAAAAGAACACAACCCGCGCGCGGCATGCAACCCATGCACGATTAACGATTAGGGCGCGGCATGGATCTGATTTGTACATCGAAGGGTTTTCGGCTCTTCCTCATCTCCTAGGCGGCGACGGCGACCCGGCTCCTTCCAATTTAGGGTTATGGTTTGTCTGATGTGGTGCATTGTTGGGATGCTAGGAGCAATGATCGGGCTAATAACTATGTCTCGACTCTATTTCCACATCGCCCGCCATATTTCCAAGAGCGTCTGAGTTGATGGCAACATGTGTTTATCGATCCTTTAGATCGGTGGCTAGTCTTCTCGCTGTTCTTTAGATCAAGCGAGATCAATTTCTCGGCGAACGATCGAGCGAATAACTCAGGGCCGGTCCTGAGATTTTTGGGGCCCGGGGCGAAACTACAATCAAGGGCCGTTGAGATAACACTAGATGCATTATCAATACATCCATATATGAAATGTTCACATAAATCGTACTAAAAAAGCCACATTAAACTTCGCACATAATTACTTTTTATACTATGTACATTTGAAGTTCTATATGTTAGAATATATTTCTACGCTAGTTCAAAATAAAAGATGTTTGACTGATGAAAATTTAGTACTTCAATGAGTTTGCTGCACATGAAAATAGTTCTTCTCACGGTGGATCCTAAATTCACTTGTCAATGATCAGAACAACATGAATTGCGGCATGTTCAACCACATGAATTTGGGTACTCAAACTTCATGCAAAGTTGTTGTGCAAAGTTTTTTTTTTCACTCTTCAGAGTCTCTTCATTTGTAAATCTACGTACAAGAAAAGGTTTTAAAACAGTTTTAATAAAACTACAATTGTCAAATTACTCGATGAATGAGAACAGGAACTACGTACTAACGTAGGTGACTACTTATTTCAATGGTTAAGCACACAGTCAGTAAAATCATCCAATACCTTTTCTGATAGCTGGTTCATTGTGCGTCCTCTCCACGTCAGAGAGTCCGGCCGATGCACTATTGCACTAAGGTGAGACGCGTAGCTACACAGGTCGTGGTGGCCTCTCTACGGCGACCGTCGAGCTCCATCCGGTGACCGCCGCTCTCGCGCCAACGCTCCGCGGCCGCGCGCTGCTAGGGTTGGTCGTTGTATGTGCGTGGCTGCGGGATGCCCAAATGAATCTGTGCGTTTCTTTGTCGAGCTTTGGGCCAGGACCAAGGGTGTGTATCCATGTATAGTCGTATAGAGAAGTACTAGCTGGGGGCCCCTGAGTCGCCGGGGACCAGGGCGGCCGCCCCGCTCGCCCTGCCCCAGGGCCGGGCCTGGAATAACTATGTCTCAACTCTATTTCCACATCGTCCGCCATATTTCCAACATCGTCTCTGATGGCAACATGTGATTGTCGGTCCTTTAGATCAGCGACTTAGTCTTCTCGCTATTCTTTAGATCTGGCGAGATCAATTTCTTGGTGTGTCACTAGCCTTCGTTGTTATCCATGGCGGCGCTAGGGGCTGGGTGAGGTGGATGCTCTAGAATGATGTTCGACCGAAGGTGGTGGATCTGTCGTTATTCCTCGGTTTCATCGATGTAATGATGTGCGACAACGACATGCATGTGCCTTGCTGCTTGCAGTGGCCTGTTCATCGACCCACAAAACCTCGTTCGTGTTGGTGCTTCTTTGAATCTGGCACTGGTGGAGGTGTGTCATCTCTTCCAACGTGCGTCCAACGGTCCAGGCAACGTTGGAGTTTTGCGGTGGCGGCTGGCTTTAGCGAGTGAAAAAAACCTAGGGATGGATCTGTATTTTTCTATCCTTTAGGGTTCTTTATGAAAACTTTCTACGTCTATCTTTCGATTTCCATGTTTGTTTGTTCATGCAACTATATTTTCTATTAAAAAAAATATGTGGTTTCTCTAGAAAACGATTAGGACGTGTGCGAGCACCGCATTGGCTATACCGCATCTATTTTTCGATTTCCATGTTTGTTTGTTCATGCAGCTTGATTTTCTATTAATGAAATATGTGGTTGCTCTAAAAACCGAACGGGTATGAGCACCGCACTCGGCCATACAATCATGTTGGTTGAGAAGATCTAAAAAAATTGATGGTTGAAATTTATTGGCCCTAGAGAAGTAGAGCATGTAGTGGTACGTTCCAATGGCGGAACATCGGCTGTTTGTCTTAAGCTTTAACTTGCCGACTTTGGCTGATCGATTTGGAGAGAAAATCTAGCATATCGACCAATAACTAATGGAGTATTGGGCTTGAGAGCGGTGGACAGCTATTGTGTTTACCATTTCAGGCGATTAATTATCCCCAAGGTATTTATAGGATACATTCCCAAAAAAAAAACAGAATATGATGTGATAGGGAAGGTAATGTCCAAAGTTTGGACAAATGTAGGCCCAGCTCGAGGGGAGCCATTTATTTTCAAAGTTCAAAAATAAATTCTGAAGAAAAAAAGTCTGGAATTCACAAAAAAGAAAAGGAGAAAAAAGTCTGGATGTAGTCAATGAGTATCCTACACAGGTGCAAAATTATTTGTATTCTACGCAACACAAAATGACAAGATTTGATGAATTTTGAAGTTTAAAAAATATGCGTTGTTCAGTATACTCGGATCAACAATTTAGTCAATTTTGTGTAGCCTAGAATGCAAAGTTTTTTACATTGAGATTTTGCAGCATTTGTAGTAGAAATCATTGACTACATCACCCGACTCTTTTCAGATTATTCTGAAACATTTGAAATATGATTTTTTTGAAGTGCTCCCGGGACTTGGCTTCCGTTTGAACTTCCAATATATTTTGCAATACTATATACTACTAATGTATATGGTCCAAAAGATGGCAATTGAGGAAAATCAACGGGCAAGAGGCAATCAAGAAATAAAGATGCATGCGTGGTGCATGTGGTGGATCATGGCTAGCTTGGGGCCAGGGACCAACGAGGGGGGAGGATTGTTATTCATGTGTGATGCACTGATGGCACGTAGAGTGGCACATGGTGGAGGCAGCACTTAATAAATATACTACACCCCTACCATGTATGGTGATCATCCAATCTAGCTATTCCAATCTTGCTATCTCTCATGTATCCTTACTCTTTCTCCATTGATCACCAGGGAATTAGTTGACACGGTTGACATTTACAAATCAGAAGGTAATGCAAAAGTGAACTGTGAATGTTTAGCATGCAGTACTACGCAAAGATCATGCTACGTACAGCTGATGCCTCAATGCGTCTATTACTCTATTTGCATTGTTACCCTATAAGAGGTTGTAGTTTTGGTTTTATAGAGTCAAACCTTTATAAATTTGATTGCTAATATTTTCATAAATTTGATTTGACGAATTTATCCAGCAAAGGGTTGGCTATATATGTTTTTTTTATTATAGATAGAATCATAATAGAAATATATATGACCAAATATAGTTTTCAATACCATAATCATCATTAAAATGGTAGCTCATGAATATATAATACAATTGGACTAATTAACCCTAGCGCTCCATGTGGTTAGCATTCATAATTTATTTTGTATGGCCAACCAAGCCGTTCATGCAGTTAGACTAATTTACCATACAACTCCATGTGGTTAGAAGTTCATGCTTTGGAGGCGCCCAAGCATCCCACAAAAACGATTTCATAGATAAAGATGTTGCCCCCAAGAACTGAGAATGATAAGTTGGGGTAGAGGTGTATTTACCGGACCTGGAGAGGCACGAAGAGAATAAGAGGTGGAGTCATGCGAATCATGAATAAGGTCAATACCAAAGATTTGCCCACAAGACCACAAATTTGGGAACATGACGCCCCTCAAATCCATCCCAGAACTCAATGTGACGATCCCAAACATTCAATATTGCAACGGACTCTCTGTTTTTTTTCGCATTTACAAATGGAGAAAATGTCAGCAGCGATATCGTTGGGGCGGCAGCCAAGAAGCAGGGGTTGTCAAAAGTCCACATGCAATGGCGTCATCTTGTCGAGAGCGGTCCACTCAAGTCAAGGCCACCAAAGACGAAGAGCACAAGAGAAAAATATTAATAACACTGAAAATTGTATAAGTAGGTCATATTAGCCTAGGAACACATATTCACTACCTACTGAAGGGGAAATTGTACTTACCTGACCTATAGTGCCATGCATGCATTCCCATTGCCAAATTGTTTGGAAGCTTAGTATAACTTCAAAACATTTAAAAAATGTCCAAGACAAACCTTAAATTTACAGGCTAAACTAAATCGAACCTTCAACTTTTTTTTTGATAACTCAACGGTGGGAAGCAAAAGCCCCCACCTGAAGTCCTTTTCTCACTCTTTATTCCAACGTGGAAACGGCCAGGCTGCTGGGAGGTACAGAGAGGTACAGGGGGAGGTACAAAAGGGGTGAGAAGAGAAGTCCAACTCGAAACAGAAAACACACTCATCACAGGGCATTCTCCCGCAGCTGCAGCAGCCACGCATCTACTGAGTGTCGCGAGGCGCGACGGGGCAGACGGTGAAGCCAGAGCTCACAGTGATCCACCAGCATAGCAACCATGCACCGAGTGCGCATCCGGACATCATCAAAGACCATACGATTCCGGCTCTTCCAAATGATCCATAGCAGCAGGAGTACCAGCGAATTTCGGACAAGGGAGGCGTGAGGTTGCAGCGCGCCGGCAAGCGCAGCGTAGACACCCTCCAGGTCGTCCGACACGGCTGTGGCAGGGGCTCCCACGACGGCGAACAACGGCGTCAGGCGTGCGCATCTGGAGAAGAGGTGGAGCTGGTCTTCATCTTCCGTGCAGAAGGGGCAGCGCGGGGAGGGAAGGCACCCATGCCGATGAAGGAGCGCGCGCGTCCTGGTGTTCCCGTATCGAGCAATCCAGAAGAACACCCGGACTTTTAGTGGAGCGAAGTTAACCCAGTTGGTGTCTGTCAAGGGCATGGCCACACCCGAGGAGTGCATGACGCGATACGCTCCCGCCGCGGTGAACTTGGCCCCTCCTGGGAGCATGCGCGAGTCTTGCTCCTCAGCCAAGGTAGCATGCCGGAGGGACGCCTCTAGGGCGGCCAGCTGCCCTTGCGCCATGATAGTAAGCCGATCCTGCAGCGGGAGATCGAGGCGAGCGTGATGGAGGGCGTCGGTGACGGTGAGCGCGGGAGCCGTGCAGTGAGTCAACAGGGCGGGGAGGCAAGAGAACAGAGGCCCCGCGGCGTGCCAATTGTAGAACCAAAACGAGGTGGCCGCACCGTCGCCCACCATGACGTTGGTGAGCCCGCGGTAAGTGGCGAACAGACGCTTGAACCCACGCCAGGCCGGAGTGTCTGTCCGCAGCGGTGGGCTGCCGCCCTCTCCATACCAGCGACGGACCCATCGTGTCCATGGCGTGTCGTCGCCACGAACCAGCTTGTGGATGAATTTCAGGAGTAGGCTGACATTGTGACTGCGGAGATCGCGGACACCCAAGCCACCCTCGACGCGAGAGCGGCAAACGTCGTGCCAGGCGACTTGACAATCACCGGCCGAACACGCAGATTTCCCTTTCCACAACATCCCACGTCGCGGCATGCCCATGTGGTCAATAGTCGTCACAGGCATCGGGATAACGCTCATGGCATAGGTGGGCAGGGCCGAGAGGACGGCGTCGGTGAGCGTTAAGCGCGAGCCAAGGTTTAGGAGGGAGCTCTTCCATCCAGGCGCCCGCTTCTCAACCTTAACAACCAGATGTTGTAGATCCTGAACACGAAGCTTGCGCGCCGTGAGTGGCAAACCAAAGTAGGTTTGGGGGAAGGCCGCAGTAGAGCATCCAATCAGGGACGTGGATAGGCACGAAGGCAGACTTCTGAAAGTTTATCTGCAAACCGGTAGCACGCGAGAAGGAGTTGAGGAGCTCTTTGGCACGGATAATTTGGTCATCGTCCGCGCGCAGGAGCAGGAGGGTGTCGTCAGCGTATTGGATCACTGGACAAGACAGGTCGAACCTTCAACTTACTTGTGATCCCCGGAATCAACACTCCAAACTTACGAGCAATGCTAGCTGACGGTCAAATTTCCGACCAGTCTTGTACTCTTGTACTGTGGAAGGGGAAGATGAACGGCGCACGGTCAATGCTTCAACCGTGGATATGGTTACCCTGAAAAGAGCTGCATCGATCACTAACACGGTAGTAGAAAGTAGATCCGCTGTATTGGAGCTATCAGACAAGATGTGCTTAGCACGACCACAAGCAGGCATGCATACACATGGGGACTCAGATTTATGCGCGCATTGATCTAAACCAAACGTATAGCCAATCGATCCTGCACATTGTGGTCCACTGATCATACTAACGCTTTGTCTGCTGTTGCCCCGTACAAAAAGTACGGTGTGCATGTTTTACACCCTGAAATCCTGAGCTGCGAGGTGATAATTCGTGTAATCTTTAACTTACTGATTAATAATATTACATAATTAACATTATATAAAAATACGTCCAGTTGCACGAAGATTCTTTTTTATAAAAACACGTCCAATGAAGACTCTTGTAAAACACTAAAATAAGTTACGTCAACACGGACCACTGAAGTCGCCGGCCAATAGCATCTTATCCATGCATCCGATTGGAAACTAAAACTACACAAAACTTTTTAGAGCTCAAACTACATGTAGCTCTTTATTTTCGTAAATGATATTTTATATTATAAAAAACTAAAATAGTCTGAATGTAACTAATGATGCATACTACAAGCGTGCAAAATATAAGTAGGATGCTTTGTATTCTAGGCTACACAAAGCCAACAAAAGCGTGGATGCGAGTATATGGAGCAATGAATATTTTCAAAACTTCAAAATTTGCCCGATTTAGTCATTTTCATGCACCAGAATACAAAGGGTTTTGAATTGAGATTTTGCGCGCTACAACTAGATTCTATGATTTTTTTTGAAACTTTGAAAGTAATGGGCTACATGTGCCCAAGCTATAAATTTATTTTTTCCATAGGATTTTTTTCCCACCAGATACCGTAGATGAACCCTGCTGAAGCTAGAAAAGGCTCAGCGTAAGGGTTTGAAGAGAAGCACATGCCCCCACCTGAAGAGGTGGGCGTGTTAGACCGTTTCACACATTGTGGCCCTTAGAAGACATGTTGTTAAATATCTTCATTATCATATCACATTAGGAAAACACCATGCTCTCATTTAAGGAAGAAAATGAAAGAAATAAAAAACAAAATAAAGTCGGCACCACTACCGCCATTTCCACGGCCACTGCCAAGATAGGCCAAGGCAGTGGACGACCATCTATTGGAACAATACTCATTGATCGATCTACACGACAAGCTCCTTGATGCCGACTACGGAGGCCATGCCAAGACGGGCATGGAGCTAGCTAGGAGACCAATATTCCGCATGATGTTTCCTTCACCACCGGGATGCGGTCGCCAATGCAATGAAACCCTAGTAGCATGGAAGGTACATCACAATGGCTTGGGTCTCTCATGCATGCCACCGATGAGGATAACCTGTAGAGATGGCCGACACAACACCATTACATGGCACGCTCCACTACCAGGTGGATTCTTCCACAGCCGAGGATGTTTGTCGTGTAAACCGTGTATACTCAAAATGCGTTTGTACAAAAATAGTCATTTTCTCCAAAACTAGGATTTTCGTTTTTTGGAGTACCAAGTTTGTGTATCCGTGAGCTAGTTAGACCAACAAATCATGGTTTTATTTTGTTATCATGTTGAACTTGTTTAAGAAAATAGTGTCCTGCAAAAATGTATCCCGAGCTCTCTTCGAGGTGTCCAGTATATATAACAACCCCTTGTTGTCAAACCAGGATTGTCAAACACGGATTGTCAAACACGGATATGTTCGATTTTACTCTCTTAAATATCACATGATCCTAAACTTCCAATGATACAATGATACCATTCCTCAAAATTCCAATTTACAACTGTCTAAAAAAATTAGAAAATATTGTCGGTGTTCACAAGATGTGTGTGTTAACAATGAATAGAATTTTAGATCCTCAAAAAAGATAAATTCAACACAAATAGTGTCAAAAATAGAAAACATGAATGACACTGTTTTTCTATATCAATTTGTCTTTTTTTGTTTCTCCGTGTGTTTTCGAGTTTTGTTCCAAATTTTTCATAAAATGTAAGCACACATCTTATGTGTACAAACAAAAAAATTGAAACTTTTAGAAACTTGTAAATTAGAATTCTGTAAATTGTATCGTGGTATAATGTATGGTTTGGGATCATGTTATATTTTCGCCAAACATGACTGACAATGCAACGCACACCACCGCATGGCATTGCCAAATTTTCTCAAACTTACCTTGGTACCATTTTATTCGTTGCTGGCGGTATCATGGAGCAACATGCAAGCCACTGTGGCCAAAAGAAAGAAAAAAAAAAACTCGCGGCGATGAGTGCCACGGTGACCTGAACACAAGAATAGGGAGTAGGAGCTTGGCCTAGGGGCAAACCTATGGGTCACGTCAGCACGTGGGGGCCGGTCCCGTCTGTTTAATTTAATTTAATTTACTTAACCGCCCGCCCCCCTGACTTTTGGAATTTTTGACAAAAGAGACCACCTGCGCGAGTGAATTGTCAAAAAGGACCACCTCCGAAAATTATTATCAAAAAGGACTACCTGCGTCGTGGCGGCACGCGTGCCAGGCGACACGTGTCGCGTGCCGCCACAGCCGGAGGCGGCAGGGCCTGCCGCCGTTGCCCCTGGCGGGCATGTCCACAATGATCAATAAATAGTCTCCTGATCGATGAACAGTGCACGCTAGATACAAAATTTGTTGAATTTGTCTTTTTTGCTGAGTCCAAAATATAACGTATTTTACAGTGAATTTTTGTACGATTGTAGTGCATAGAGTTAGCTACATGTAGGTATTTTTTCGAATTTTTTGAGATATTTAAAAAAAATCAAAATGGGCTACTATTCATAGATCAGCACAATATGGACATGCCGCCTGCCGCCTCCGGCTGTGGCGGCAGGCGACACGTGTCGCCTGGCACGCGTGCCGCCACGGCGTAGGTGGTCTTTTTTGACAATAATTTTCGGAGGTGGTCCTTTTTGATAATTCACTCGCGCAGGTGGTCTCTTTTGTCAAAAATTCTGACTTTTGAGCGCGGCCGTTAAGCCCCAGAGCTCTCGTTTAATTTGGTCGGCGGTGCCCATGGACTGTGTTCACTAGATGATACCCCGCGCGTTGCGGCGGAAATTCTAGTCTAGCAAGAAATTTGGATACATTGGACAAAAGTAAAAAAAAAAACGAAAATGCTTCTTTGCCACATATTCCACAACCAAAAATTAACAATTTAATGAAATAGATGTATGCATGATTGGAAGGAAAAAAAATCGGTGGACAAAAAAAGGAATTGCAGGTGTATACGACACAAAGAGATAGAACATATCAAGCCATCCAAATAACGGTTGTTATAAGTTACAACAATTATCAACGATGGGTATAATTTATGATAACATTACTAAAAGAAAGCAGAAGGAATACAAATCCGATCATTGCAGATGAAAGAGATTTCAAGAAGTGAGAAAAGCAACATTTTCCGAAGTTAGTTAAGTTTACTGCGGTGCAAAATTTTCCATATAAATATATGTGTAGAAATCGATGATCAAATCATACGTTTTAAATCTTCAGTATTTATAATATAGAATCTGAAATTTAGTCCTTCCGTAAATGTCAACCTACAAAGCCAGAATTCTTGACAACATAAACAAAGAAGAAATACCACATTATACATGTTTTTTTTTTTCCTTTTCTCCCCATAACTAATGGCATCAGGAATGGACTGAGAGCTATTCTCTGCAACCTGCTCTATGGAGAATTGGAGAGCTATCCATGGACAGCTAACATGTTCAGGTACATCAGGACCCAATAATGAAACATGCATGGAATAAATGAGTTAGAATGAACAGATATATTTTGGAGTAAATAGAGATTAGTGAGACCAGCTCAGGTCACATACGGACAGCTAAACAGATGTGGAAAGCAAATGAGCCAAAGGAGAAATATCGGTCGTACAATTCAGAGAATGACCTTACCTTCTTGATTTATGCCTGCCAATATCCGTCCCCTTATTATGTCTGACATGAATAGGAGAAAAACCAGCACATATAGGTGCAAGATTAGATAGCCAAGGAGAGAAGAATACAATAATCAGTCTGCATGCACGAATGGTAAGAAATCTCTGTAGTAGATTACATCGACACAATATTGTTATGCTACATAATATTTCTATGAGGAAAATCACGGTACAAAATACAGTTAAAACCAGAACTGAGATCTACACCTTAACTTTCTTGTTTTCTCGGTATGCATATCCTTAATCGTTACTCACCAGCAAGCTCCTATAATGCAAAGGAGTGGGATGCAGAAGATTTTAGTTATCGACATTGTGGATTAACAGACACAAATTTTTAGGAGAATGGAATACCTGTGTTGGGGGCGGAGATGCACATAGCATAGGGAGAGGAATGACTGTATATCCATGAGAGAGCTTCCGGAATTGGACCTGGACTGCCATGGGAATGGATTGGGGAAGCATATGTAGAAATTAAATATAAGCCATCTCAAGTCGGAGAAGGTGAGGAGAATGGGACATAATAGCGCTGAATTGTTTGGTAGATGTATAAGAGAAGATGGATAGTCGTCAGATGGAAGAGGAAGCTCCAGTAACAATAATGGAGGAGCAGGAGGGCTGAAAGAAGTTAAGATAGAGGAGACAGAGGTCTGCGGGAATGATGATCTTTTTTTTGGGCTAAAAATAGATTAAATAACGTGGCTGCATGCAATGCCTAAGCACATAATGGGGAGGGTGACAGCCAATAGGAAGAATTGGGATGATGTGGCATGCTTGCATGTTGAGAGAAATCACATAGTGGGTTGCTCCTATTTAGATATTATAGATAACCTCTTTCGTGCACCGACGGCGACACGGTTCGCGCGTGAAGTTCCGGGAGCGCAGCACATCGTTTCTTCCCAGGAATAAAACTCAAGAAATCGAACACTAATTTCCATCGAATATGCTCATATATTTCAAAAGAAAAAACTCATGTGTTTTGCAAAGATACTTATGTGTTCGGTTACAAGATTTTTCTTAAAATACACAAAAGTAATACTCCCTCCTGCGCTAAATACTTGTCGGCCAAAAGGAGCAAGTTTAATGTACTAACAAAACAGGAAGTTATTGAAAAAGAAATGAAAAAAAGGTATAGTGAGGCGGCATCGCATTCATAGTTGCGACATAGGTTAGTAAATAGGATTTGCCCAGGCTAGGCGTCTTGGGAGTAACCTAGAGCCGCCGCCACCCACCTCCCCTCCATCCCTGCTCCCCCGTTGCCGCCGAAGGACGCCGCAGGTCAAAGGTCACGCGGCTGACGGCGTTTACAGGCTCTCATCCCCTCATGCGAACAGTAGCGGCGGGGGGCCCCTCCTTCTCGCGTGGTGGTATCTCTGGCTGGAGCTTCCTGACGGCGCGTCTCTTCCGGTATAGATGGACGCCGGGGCGTCAGCCCCGGACTTCCTTGGCGACTTTGGTGGCCGCTGCGGATGTGAGGGTGGCACGACAGCTGGATCGGGGGGGGGGGGGCTCCGTGTGGCTCATCTCCTCATCTCTGTGTGGTGCGGATGGTGGCAGCGGTGCCCACTGAGATCTACGTCCTATCGTTGGGCGCCAACGGGCGCTGGGGGGGTGCCGATCTACCTAATAAGGGAGGCGGTCCTATGGTTCTTCTCGCGCCAAGATAGTGTTTATTTTTATGCCTGATCTCATGGATCTGGCCATTGATGAGTTCAGAAAGGCTATGTCGGAGATCTTCATTGGGCACTTGACGCATGTAGATTGCTAGATTGGATGCGATTTAGTCGTGTGCGCCTTTATTCAGCCCAGATCGCTTTGAGAGGGCGTGGCATGGAGCTTCGTTGTCTGTTGACACTATTGGACATGTCGGTGTTTTGATTTTTGTGGTGAAGGCAGTGGCGGAAAATTTCATGGCGGCTGAGGTCCGAGGCCTAGTAATTGTGAATCGAGTCTTCGAGGCGATGCGATTTGCTTGGCGATAGGCAGTGGCATCGACAAGTGGGGGTGGCCACACAGGAGGAGTACAAAGTCTTATCTTTTAGGTGGAAAGCCCCAAATCTGTTCTTAATTGGTTGTGTCTAGGAATGGCCTTGTCGAATGCATTGTTTTGAGAGCGTGGACTTTCTTCAAGGTGAAAACCTAAGATCTATGATCGGGCGACGGTGACGCGTGTGTACTGTTTCCTTCTTGAAGGCCTCATTTTTTGAAAAAAATAACTTCGAGTGTTGTCTTGGCAATGGTTTGTGCAACTACAAGGGTTGTGTGCATCCACAAAGTATTTTAGGACATTTCGTTGTTACACCGGCTATATGTAATTGGTATTTTCGCGATATTAATATATATTTTTTTATAAAGAGTAGGATTTGTACTTTACTTTACCTAGGCTATCATGCCAAACTCTTCATCTCTAAACCAGCAAGCTTCTAATAGAGTTCTACTGTAAAATAAAACACCATGAGAATTATGGCATTTTGGTCCCTCTCCACTAGCAGCCAACCGTTTGATCTGCAAAACAGCATAGGGCCCATTTGAACTGAAGGATTTCTAGAGGCAATTTTGAGGAATCCAAATCATAGGATTTTCCCTTAGCAAGCCCTTTGGATCAAAGGAATGGAGCTTCAGTAATTATATGGATTGTATTCCTACACCTAAATCTCATGGAATCTTAACATCCTCTCTAACATATTTCTTACTCTCATTCGTGTAGGACCGAGACACTTTTTCTATGTTTTTCATGTGCTCCATCCAAATAGCTATTACTGCAGCTTGTCTATGATTTAAGATCTCCTGCTTTGGACCTGCAATTCTACCAAATTCATGTGTTTTCCCTATTCTTGTGTTTTATAATCCTACAACCCAAAGAAGCCCTTATGGTCATTAAGATCCCACCAGGTAGTACACGTCTGATGTGTTGTCTTTGGGTACTTTGTCTAAGGGCATCTCCAGCTGCCCGACGCATTTCAGAGTCAAAAGTGACCGCGCGTCCCTTTGTGTCGGTCCGTGGATGCTAAAATGGCCTTCTTACTATGGTTGTTCATTTGCGTCTGGGGTGTCCCTAGCGGCAGGACGCATTTCGCTGATTTTAAAGTTTTTCATTGATAGATGACATACTACATACATTTTTGATAAATTTAAAACACTGCAAAATGAGAAAACCTAACTAGGGGTTTTTGGTGGCACTCACCTTATTCACTGCGAACAAAAGAACACCCAATCATCCAAACTAGAGGCATTGTGCGTCCTCACTATAGTAGGTCCAATGGAAGAACATCAAAAAACCTACACTAGTGGCTTCAACTGACCCTTGCCATATTCGCTGCAAAAAAGAACACCCTATAACCTACAGTCGGCCGTCGTTGTTGCCGTTGTCGTTGCCGGAGTCATCGCCGTGGTAGTTCCTGTGGCAGGATCGCTCATCTCGTCGTCAACTTCGTAGAAGAAGTGTAGCTTGAAAGGATCGTATGCCGCACCTAGAGGGGGGGGGGTGAATATGTGCTAATCAATTTTTAGTTCTTTTTCAATTTAGACTTGACACAAAGGTAAATTCTCTAGATATGCAACTAAGTGAATTTACCTATATGACAAGATAAGCAACTAAGCAAGATATAGCAACACAATATAAGAGATAGAATAGGATAGAGGTAACCGAGAGTGGAGCACGCGATGACACGGAGATGATTCCCGTAGTTCCCTTCCTTTGCAAGAAGGTACGTCTACGTTCGGAGGAGTGTGGTCGCTACGAAAACCAGACCAACGATCACGAAGACTTCACTCGGATCTCCTGTGAGCAACGCCACGAAGGCCTAGCCCACTTCCACTAAGGGATTTCCTCGAGGCGGAAACCGGGCCTTTACAAGGTTCTTGGGGCACACATCCACAACCGAATTGGAGGCTCCCAAATCCGTAACAATACAACAATCAACAACAACACATCAACACAAATCAACTAGGGAACCAAATAGGAACACTAGCATGAGATCCCTCAAACAAATGAGGGGGAAATGAAAATCGCTTCGGTGAGGATGTAGATCGGTGGCTTCTCCTTCGAATCTCCAAAGATCAAGAGCTTCGGTTGGGGGAGGAAGGAGATCTTGCAAATCTTGAGTTCTTGAGGTGGCTCTAATGGTGGTGAAGCTTGGCAGATATTTCTTGCAATGATTGAGCAAAGGGGGAAGGAAGAAGAAGAGGGGTATAAATACCCCTCCCCAAAATCCAGCCGTTGAGCCTTCCGGGGACCGGATAATCCGGCCTAAGTAAGGGCCGGATAATCCCCCCCCCCGCCGGATAATCCAGCCTCCAGCACAAAACCGGGACAATGTCCGGCCAAATGTCCGGCCTCACATCAGACTCGCTTTTCTTCAGGTCCTTAGCCATTTTTCGAGGGGCCGGATATTTCCGAAATGTCCGGCCCGGATAATCCGGCCCTAGGACAAAACCAGAACAATATCCGGGCAAATGTCCGGCCCCTATACTGAGCAGCAATTCCTCATGTCCTTAGTCGAAAAACTGGGGGCCGGATATTTTGGAAATATCCGGCCCGGATTATCCGGCCTGATGAACTTTTTGCTGATTCTTTTTGACAGCACAGACCACATCCAACACACATACAAATGTATCTATATAATCCCTGTACCACTTAACCAAACATTAGTGTATCACATACATTGACATCAAACACTCAAAACATAATATGAGAGATGTTCTTTCAATCTCCCCCTTTTGGTGTTTGATGACAATATACGGATTTGCAAGAGAATCACTATAGAGACAAGCATGATGGCAATCATAGAGGCACTCCCCCTACATGTGTGCATATAAGTAATTTGCATTTGAATACAAATACACAACACATAGGAGCGAGGTGCCTCAACACTAGAGGTATCCATCATGAGCTCTAACAAGAGACATATACATATATGAAGTTGAGATAGGATGCTAGAAGTCATACCCATGTGTAGATATATGATACGGAGATATAGCATCACACATAATATAATAGTCTTGATCTCAACATATAGAAATCCGAAAACCATAACAATGTCTCACACCACATAGCACATAGTTTTAAACGGAACACAACCAAAGCAAATAGTTCAAATAAGATGGAACACAAGCAATAAAGGAATGATAAACGCATATGCTTGTGCCCAAACCATGCAAATCCCCGAGAGAGTTCCTAATAGAACACTTCTCCCCCTTTGGCATTGAAACGCCAAAAAGGGGACAAGCGCGATGCTACTCGCCCCATGGAGATCACTCGGAGGCATCTTCATCATCGGACTCGTATGCCGCTTCTTCTTCTTCCTCTTCTTCATCAGTGTCAGGGGCATCCGGAGAGCGGCGAGTGAGGCTGGACCTTTGAATGCAACTATCAAGATCACTCCACGGAACCTGTGCAGAATGCCACCCACTGTAACTCGGGTGAACTGGAGGCTGAGGTGGGGGTCCTTGCTCATCACTGAGCTTGTGCAGAATAACCGCCTGAGTATGCTTAATCTCAGAACGCTCTCGGCTGGCTGCATAGTTCTCCTTATGGATCTCAATGTTCATGCAAAGGATGTGACACTGAAACCAACTAAGCCTGCTTACTTGTTTCTTCATAACTGGGAGATCAGGATGGCGAGCTGGAGCAAAACCACTAGAACGAGCATCACCCATGAAGGAGTCAGGTGGAGGTACAGCTGACATAGGCATCCCAAATGGGCCTGCCAAAGATAGTACCCGGGGTTTAAATGAAGGCCCACTACCCGAAGAATAAGAAGGTTCAAGTGCCCAAGATATATTAAGGAAAGTAGAATTGTAATAGAAAGTGTTATTTGTAATCTGGCGGGATGAGTTAGAAACCGTCCCGGACTCTGTAACTTGTACAAAACGAAACCCTCGGCTCCACCTCTTATATAAAGGGGGAGTCGAGGGACGAGGAGATCATCGAATCATTGTCCGCAAACCCTAGTTTTCATAATCGTCGAGCACTTTTCGTGCTGAAACCTTCGAGATCTACTTGCCCTCTACTTCTAACTAAACCCTAGCCTACAATCCATAGGCATTGACAAGTTAATCCCTTGTCAATTGGCGCCGTCTGTGGGAATTAGAGGCGTAAGGATCTGATCTCGATGGCACGTTCAAGATCTTCGACATCGTCAACCGGAAGCAACACTATGGATCGAGGTAAACAGATCGCTGCTGGACAGAGGAGACTGGCTTAAGCTTGTAAGCCTTCTTGACAGAATGCTTTACCAAAGGGTACCCGCTCAAGTCGACACCATCCCCGGCCACAGAGTTGTTGATGAGGAGCTGGATATATGGTGCATAAGGTATGGTGGTCCGGGATACCATGGCATCATGAATCTCATTGAAGATGAAGTCCATGACATCAATAGTGTAGTTACCTTCCTCATTAGTATCACGGGCACACCTAAAGCTGAGGTGCATAAGATCCACAAGAGTTCCCCGGAGAGCATCATTGTTACCACCACTTGGAGAGATGGTGGCCCGAAAGAACCTGAGCAACTGACTATAGATGGGAAGCAGCCCCTTGGTAGAACCAACTTTTCCAGCTGAGGTATAAAGATCAAACAGCACATTCTTATCTGTCTTCTGTGGTCCATGAAGACGACGACCTCCTCCTGCGGGAACTCCAAGAATACCAGGCAAATCGGCGCAAGGTTGCTACACAATGAGTGGAGCCAGACATCCATTCCATAGTGCGGTCTTCATCTTTCTTGAATGCCAGAGTAGCATAGAATTGCTTAACCAACTCTGGACTGTAGTCACACCTAATCTTCATCAGATCCTGCAAGCCCATCCTACCAGTCACCCAGATGGCATCCTCAAAATGATTATTTTCAACAAGGACTTCCACATCGATTGCTTGCATGGGTCGCACTTTCGGCATGGGCTCATAAATATCCTTGTAGATGTACTCCTGCTCCATGCACCAGTATTTCCTGCCCTCGGTCTCTTCATCCCTTGGGAGGTCTTCATACCAGTTGTTCATGCGGATAGCGGAATAAGAGACAGGGTCCATGGTCTTGTAGTTTTCCCTTGTAGCCTTGTTCTTCTGCCTAGATGCTGAGGACTTGCGAGGAGCGTTGGGCGTGAACTCATCACTTGACCGATCACCCCTTGGGCGTCTCCGAGCACCTCGAGAAACACGACCTGTGAATAGCAAAGACGGATAGCAAAGAGAAGATAATGCTCATAAGTCATGTATGATACAGTAATGCACTCTAGAAACATACTATAAGCTGGTACAAGTCTAAAACAAGATAGATTGAATCAAAACTGCAGTGGCGATGAAGCTCCAGGCCGGATAATCCGGTGCCCCAAGGGGGCGTATAATCCGGCCAGACCGGATAATCCGGTCCTCGCGGGGGGCGGATAATCCGGCCCTGCGAATCTAGCAGATTATTTAATCAACAACTTGTCTATGAACAGATCGGCCTTATAGCATGCAAGAGGAGTACACTACAAGCGATTTGGAACAACTAGACACCAAATCCACCAAGAAAATAGCACATACAAATCACAACACCTAGGGTTAGGGATTGTGAGTCATACCCGCATCCATTGCGAAAGCCGCTTGGAGGAGAAGGTAGCTAGGAGGGAGGAGCACCCGATCCACCCAAAAACTCCGGGAGGGAGTGGACGGGGCGACTCCGGCGAGGAGGAGAGGCTCCGGCGACCTTGAGAGGAGAGAGAGAGGAGAGAGAGGCGCGTGGGGGGTGGTATGAACCGTTTTCCCCCTGATACGTCTCCGACGTATCGATAATTTCTTATGTTCCATGCCACATTATTGATGATATCTACATGTTTTATACATACTTTATGTCATATTTATGCATTTTCCGGCACTAACCTATTAACGAGATGCCGAAGAGCCGATTCTTGTTTTCTGCTGTTTTTGGTTTCGAAATCCTACAAAGGAAATATTCTCGGAATTGGACGAAATCAACGCCCAGGGGCCTATTTTGCCCCGAAGCTTCCAGAAGACCGAAGAGAAGACGAAGTGGGGCCACGGGGCGCCGCCACACTAGGGCGGCGCGGCCAGCAAGGGGCCCGCGCGACCCTGTTGTGTGGGGCCCCTGTGACCCCTCCGAGGCTGCCCTTCCGCCTACTTAAAGCCTCCGTCGCGAAACCCCCGATGCACGAGAGCCACGATACGGAAAACCTTCCGGAGACGCCGCCGCCGCCAATCCCATCTCGGGGGATTCGGGAGATCGCCTCCGACACCCTGCCGGAGAGGGGAATCATCTCCCGGAGGACTCTTCACCGCCATGGTCGCCTCCGGAGTGATGAGTGAGTAGTTCACCCCTGGACTATGGGTCCATAGCGGTAGCTAGATGGTCGTCTTCTCCTTATGTGCTTCATTGTTGGATCTTGTGAGCTGCCTAACATGATCAAGATCATCTATCCGTAATGCTATATGTTGTGTTTGTCGGGATCCGATGGATAGAGAATACTATGTTATGTTGATTATCAATCTATTACCTATGTGTTGTTTATGATCTTGCATGCTCTCCGTTATTAGTAGAGGCTCGGCCAAGTTTTTACTCTTAACTCCAAGAGGGAGTATTTATGCTCGATAGTGGGTTCATGCCTCCATTAAATGCGGGACGGTGACGAAAAGTTCTAAGGTTGTGGATGTGTCTGTTGCCACTAGGGATAAAACATTGATGCTATGTCCGAGGATGTAGTTATTGATTACATTACGCACCATACTTAATGCAATTGTCCGTTGTTTGCAACTTAATACCTGGAAGGGGTTCGGATGATAACCTTGAAGGTGGACTTTTTAGGCATAGATGCATGTCTGGATAGCGGTCTATGTACTTTGTCGTAATGCCCAATTAAATCTCACTATACTTTTCATATCATGTATGTGCATTGTCATGCCCTCTCTATTTGTCAATTGCCCGACTGTAATTTGTTCACCCAACATGCTATTTATCTTATGGGAGAGACACCTCTAGTAAACTGTGGACCCCGGTCCTATTCTTTACATCGAATACAATCTACTGCAATACTTGTTCTTTACTGTTCTCTGCAAACAATCATCATCCACACTATACATCTAATCCTTTGTTACAGCAAGCCGGTGAGATTGACAACCTCACTGTTTCGTTGGGGCAAAGTACTTTGGTTGTGTTGTGCAGGTTCCACGTTGGCGCCGGAATCCCCGGTGTTGCGCCGCACTACATCCCGCTGCCATCAACCTTCGACGTGCTTCTTGACTCCCTATCGGTTCGATAAACCTTGGTTTCTTACCGAGGGAAACTTGCTGCTCGTACGCATCACACCTTCCACTTGGGGTTCCCAACGGGCGTGTTCTTTACGCGTCATCAAGCTAAATTTCCGGCGCCGTTGCGGGGATCCGAAGAAAAGTTACACCACATAGATTTCTAACTCCCACGTCAACCGCACGCCTGACAAGTAAATTTACGGCGCCGTTGCCGGGAGATCAAGACACGCTTGCAAGGGGAGTCTCCACAATCCAATCTCTTTACTTTGTTTTTGTCTTGCTTTATTTTATTTACTTTCTTGTTTGCTGCATTATATCAAAACACAAAAAAATTAGTTGCTAGCTTTACTTTATTGTTTGCATTCTCCATATTAAAAACACAAAAAATTAGTTACTTGCATTTACTTTATTTACTTTTTGTTTATTTCACCATGTTTCCTCCTAAGTACACTCTAAAAGACATACCGGTAGGACGTGGGTCTATAATTGGGAGAGATAATATAGAAGATTTTTTCACTCATGTTAGTACCACTCGAAGATTTTGAAGATAGACACTTGGTAGAACTTGCTCCTACTTATGAAATTGCTCGTTGCTTCTTTAGTTCACATGTTGGAAACTAAATTTGTTAATCTTAATCCTATAATCCAACACATGTTTCTCACACTCGGTGATATGGAAGAAGGGGAAAAGAAAGATTTTGTTTTAGAAACCCTTCTTAAAGAATTTGGCGGTGTAGCAAGAGAGGCTAGAAAGGTCTTTACTAAATACAATATGCTTGGCTCTTATACCAATTTTGTTAGTATCCTTGAAAAGATGGACATGGAGAGAGTAAGGTATACTAATAATATTAATGATGGTGGGGAGATTAAGACAACAATACCTTGTAAGCTCCTGGGAATGAATGACGCTCTAGAGAATAACTATGGTTGGCTTGTCCCTGAAAATTTGTTTGACGAGGGTAGCAAACCTAAGAAAAGGGAGCCTCTGAAACTCATATAGATAAGATAAAATGCATAGTTGAGAAAACTCCCAACACCTATGTTGATACTTCGTCTTTCGATAATACTTGATATACACTTTCTGCGCCTAGCTGAAAGGCGTTAAAGAAAAGCGCTTATGGGAGACAACCCATGTTTTTACTACAGTATCTTTATTTTATATTTGAGTCTTGGAAGTTGTTTACTACTGTAGCAACCTCTCCTTATCTTAGTTTTGTGCATTGTTGTGCCAAGTAAAGTCTTTGATAGTAAGGTTCATACTAGATTTGGATTACTGCGCGAAACAGATTTCTTTGCTGTCACGAATCTGGGTCTAATTCTCTGTAGGTAACTCAGAAAATTATGCCAATTTACGTGAGTGATCCTCAGATATGTATGCAACTTTCATTCAATTTGGGCATTTTTCATTTGAGCAAGTCTGGTGCCACTTTAAAATTCGTCTTTACGAACTGTTCTGTTTTGACAGATTCTGCCTTTTATTTCGCATTGCCTCTTTTGCTATGTTTGATGAATTTCTTTGTTCCATCAATGTCCAGTAGCTTTGTGCAATGTCCAGAAGTGTTAAGAATGATTATGTCACCTCTGAACATGTAAATTTTATTGTGCACTAACCCTCTAATGAGTTGTTTTGAGTTTGGTGTGGAGGAAGTTTTCAAGGATCAAGAGAGGGAGATGATACAATATGAGCAAGGAGAGTGAAAGCTCTAAGCTTGGGGATGCTCCGGTGGTTCACCCTCGCATATTTTAAGAAGACTCAAGCGTCTAAGCTTGGGGATGCCCAAGGCATCCCCTTCTTCATCGACAACATTATCGAGTTCCTCCCCCGAAACTATATTTTTATTCCATCACATCTTATGTGCTTTGCTTGGAGCGTCGGTTTGTTTTTGTTTTTGTTTTTGTTTGAATAAAATGGATCCTAGCATTCACTGTGTGGGAGAGAGACACACTCCGATGTTGCATATGGACAAATATGTCCTTAGGCTTTACTCATAGTATTCATGGCGAAGGTTGAATCTTCTTCGTTAAATTGTTATATGGTTGGAATCGGGAAATGCTACATGTAGTAATTCTAAAATGTCTTGAATAATTTGATACTTGGAAATTGTTGTGCTCATGTTTAAGCTCTTGCATCATATACTTTGCACCCATTAATGAAGAAATACATAGAGCTTGCTAAAATTTGGTTTGCATATTTGGTCTCTCTAAAGTCTAGATAATTTCTAGTATTGAGTTTTGAACAACAAGGAAGACGGTGTAGAGTCTTATAATGTTTACAATATGTCTTTTATGTGAGTTTTGTCTGCACCGGTTCATCCTTGTGTTTGTTTCAAATAACCTTGCTAGCCTAAACCTTGTATCGAGAGGGAGTACTTCTCATGCATCCAAAATCCTTGAGCCAACCACTATGCCATTTGTGTCCACCATACCTACCTACTACATGGTATTTCTCCGCCATTCCAAAGTAAATTGCTTGAGTGCTACCTTTAAAATTTTCATCATTCGCCTTTGCAATATATAGCTCATGGGACAAATAGCTTAAAAACTATTGTGGTATTGAATATGTACTTATGCACTTTATCTCTTATTAAGTTGTTTGTTGTGCGATAACCATGTTCCTGGGGATGCCATCAACACTTTGTTGAATATCATGTGAGTTGCTATGCATGTCCGTCTTGTCTGAAGTAAGGGAGATTTACCACTCATTTAATGGTTAGAGCATGCATAATGTTAGAGAAGAACATTGGGCCGCTAACTAAAGCCATGAATCATGGTGGAAGTTTCGAGTTTTGGACATATATCCTCAATCTCATATGAGAACATTAATTGTTGCTAATTGCTTATGCATTAAAGAGGAGTCCATTATCTGTTGTCTATGTTGTCCCGGTATGGATGTCTAAGTTGAGAATAATCAAAAGCGAGAAATCCAAATGCGAGCTTTCTCCTTAGACCTTTGTACAGGCGGCATAGAGGTACCCCTTTGTGACACTTGGTTAAAACATGTGTATTGCAATGACAATCCGGGTAATCCAAGCTAATTAGGATAAGGTGCGGGCACTATTAGTATAATATGCATGAGGCTTGCAACTTGTAAGATATAATTTACATGATACATATGCTTTATTACTACCGTTGACAAAATTGTTTCATGTTTTCAAAACCAAAGCTCTAGCACAAATATAGCAATCGATGCTTTCCTATTTGAAGGACCTTTCTTTTACTTTTATGTTGAGTCAGTTCACCTATTTCTCTCCACCTCAAGAAGCAAACACTTGTGTGAACTGTGCATTGATTCCTACATACTTGCATATTGCACTTGTTATATTACTTTACATTGACAATATCCATGAGACATACATGTTATAAGTTGAAAGCAACCGCTGAAACTTAATCTTCCTTTGTGTTGCTTCAATACCTTTACTTTGATTTATTGCTTTATGAGTTAACTCTTATGCAAGACTTATTGATGCTTGTCTTGAAGTACTATTCATGAAAAGTCTTTGTTTTATGATTCATTTGTTTACTCATGTCATTACCATTGTTTTGATCGCTGCATTCATTACATATGCTTACAATAGTATGATCAAGGTTATGATGGCATGTCACTCCGAAATTATCTTTGTTATCGTTTACGTGCTCGGGACGAGCAGGAACTAAGCTTGGGGATGCCGATACGTCTCCGACGTATCGATAATTTCTTATGTTCCATGCCACATTATTGATGATATCTACATGTTTTATGCATACTTTATGTCATATTTATGCATTTTCCAGGCACTAACCTATTAACGAGATGCCGAAGAGCCGAGTTGCTATTTTCTCGTCGTTTTTGGTTTCGGAAATCCTACAACGGAAATATTCTCGGAATTGGACGAAATCAACGCCCGGGGGCCTATTTTGCCACGAAGCTTCCGGAAGACCGAAGAGAAGACGAAGTGGGGCCACGGGCGCCGCCACACTAGGGCGGCGCGGCCGGCAAGGGGCCCGCGCGACCACTGTTGTGTGGGGGCCCCGTGACCCCTCCGAGGCTGCCCTTCCGCCTACTTAAAGCCTCCGTCGCGAAACCCCCGATGCGAGAGCCACGATACGGAAAACCTTCCGGAGACGCCGCCGCCGCGAATCCCATCTCGGGGGATTCGGAGATCGCCTCCGGCACCCTGCCGGAGAGGGGAATCATCTCCCGGAGGACTCTTCACCGCCATGGTCGCCTCCGGAGTGATGAGTGAGTAGTTCACCCCTGGACTATGGGTCCATAGCGGTAGCTAGATGGTCGTCTTCTCCTTATGTGCTTCATTGTTGGATCTTGTGAGCTGCCTAACATGATCAAGATCATCTATCCGTAATGCTATATGTTGTGTTTGTCGGGATCCGATGGATAGAGAATACTATGTTATGTTGATTATCAATCTATTACCTATGTGTTGTTTATGATCTTGCATGCTCTCCGTTATTAGTAGAGGCTCGGCCAAGTTTTTACTCTTAACTCCAAGAGGGAGTATTTATGCTCGATAGTGGGTTCATGCCTCCATTAAATGCGGGACGGTGACGAGAAAGTTCTAAGGTTGTGGATGTGTTGTTGCCACTAGGGATAAAACATTGATGCTATGTCCGAGGATGTAGTTATTGATTACATTACGCACCATACTTAATGCAATTGTCTCGTTGTTTGCAACTTAATACTGGAAGGGGTTCGGATGATAACCCGAAGGTGGACTTTTTAGGCATAGATGCATGCTTGGATAGCGGTCTATGTACTTTGTCGTAATGCCCAATTAAATCTCACTATACTTTTCATATCATGTATGTGCATTGTCATGCCCTCTCTATTTGTCAATTGCCCGACTGTAATTTGTTCACCCAACATGCTATTTATCTTATGGGAGAGATATGTGACGCCCCGGAACCGGTACCATGAGGATCCCAGCGAACCCGCCGAAATCTGCACGATATCGATTCAGAGACGCCCTCCGACATGACGTGCGCGACGGATCACACACGTGATGCCAGAGGAATTAACACGAGCGGTAATATTACAACAGGTTTACAATAGAGCCCACAAGATACATATATTACAACAACGACTCCAACGAGTCAAGATACAAATATACAATACAAAGATCCAAATCATACAGAAGATCGAATACGTCCGAGTACGGACAAGATACAAATTGGACTAAGAGTCCTGAAGATAACCGGCGGCGTCCATAACCCTGCCCGGGCCAAGCCGGAAGGGTAACCTTGCTAACGTCGTCTTCTTCGAACATATCTTTATACTGCCCTGGTTATATCCCGTAGAAGCGACAATAAGTACGGGTTCGTACTTAACAAGACTTCAAGACGTATAAGCATTCGTCAACCGGTCGTCCTTTGTACTTGAGGCACGCAGGGGACTTAGAGGACGCAAGAGGAACGTCATAGGCAATATGGTGGGGTTAAGCGGCAGCGCGCAAGCACTAAAAACCTATAGAGACACTCTACAACATTCGTCTAATCAGAATAGATGAGAGAGCGCAAAAGCTAACAGTTCTAAACTCTGCAAACATAACACAGCCGATGTGTTCCCCTTCGCAAAGAGGTACGGCAAAGGCACTCACACGGTTGTCAAGTTTTAACAATTTATTATTGAAGTTGTGCTAACTTACTACACAAGTTATTAGGATTGAAACAACGAGTGTAAGTTGTCTATGGTCGAGTCATACGACTCCAAGTCGTCCATAACCGCGGACACGGCTTATCGATAAGATTGTAACCCTGCGGGGGTGCCCAAATGTTCCCACACGCACGATCAACCCACTTACGACGAGTGGATATCACGACACGCACTCTCCTTCACTACAACAATGTCCAGGAAGCCACCTAACTAAGTTAACCCGTATCGAAGTCCGGCCGTGCTCCGAAGCGGACTTAGTCGTTTGCGTCTACGGCTAAGAGGATCAGAGCCCACTAGAGGATGACCTCTTAACAATACGTACCGCAACCTACGAGCGTGCAAGAGACAACGGGGTTACAAGGCACTCACGGCTTCCCCAAAAGTAACATCATATCATCTGACCACAAAGAAACATGCTTGCACGCCCGGGGGAAACAAAACGTTCAAACTAGTTGTGGCCACTCGGACAAAGGCGTAGATTCCGGCGGTGGTCGAGGGAGACCCGGTAAGCATACCCACGTGTGGTTAGAGCGCTCGGTCTCGGAACGAGATAACAAGAACTCGGGGTCCTAAGATATTTAGGAAACACAAGTGAGCCGTCACAAAACGAGCGGTCGACCCACCGATGCCTCCGCTAAACAAATGTCAACAACTAAAGTAACCATGGTTCTTCCCAACATATAACCCGATAAGATAACAACAACGGTAACGAGATAAAACAGCACTAGCATGTACTACGACTCGCAAGGCAGACCCGATAACCAAACAATAGCTGTAGGAGGTGGTGGTGGCAATATGGGCTGCTTGAGGTAACAAGTGGAAAGGACACGAGACAAGAACGCAACTTAAGGATAGCATGAGGGAGAAGGCAAAATAAAATAGGTGAGCGACTTCGCAGGGGCGAAGTATAGGGGAAATGCTTGCTCGTTAAAGCTTGCCGAGGAACATCCGGAGAACTTGTCGTATCTCACCACACCACTTCGTGATCCTATCCGGGAAGAAGCAAATGCTGGAACACACAACGTATGCAAGTCTTACTACTACGGATAAAGAAGATCCAGCATGATCATGATTAGATATGCATGACATGGCAACGATGATGCGGTGCAACTATCCAATTTAGGTAGAATCGGAATTCCGACACACAATTATTAGGTTCAGGTTATTTTTCTACCGGCAAAGTTAAATGTTGTTTAGCATGGAAATACATGGCATGTGTGTGCTAATTCAAAGTTAAACGGAGTGGGAAACCGTATCCGGCAATTCCAATTACTCCGCATATTAGTTATTAGGTGCGATGCAAACTAACACGACATGGCATGATGCAAGATACAAACTGGTATATAGATGCCATATTATTGTTCCTCACATTTTTCTGATCGAATATCATATAAAATACATTTTTATCCAAGTTACGGATTAGGAGATATAAATTAAACAAGATTTTCAAAAGGGGATAGAAGCAGGGACACGGGCTGGGCCGGACCTGGAACAAAAAGAGGTGCATCGGGCTGGTATTGAACACAGAACCTTCACCTTGAAACTCCAGGGAACAACAATGCGCTGGGCTTCAGATCTTGTACATAAGGGAAACTTTCAGAACTTTAACCAGAAATCGTGGGGACAAACTTTGCATTCACAGGCGAAACAAAAAGGAGTTGAATTTGGTTCTCGATGGATTCGAACCTGGGTTGCCTGGGTGGTTCAGCAGCAAATGCAACGTGCAACACAACTGGGTTAGGACAGGTTTATGTTTAGGAAGAGGCCGTGGCTGTTTTGACCCAACAGGAAGCAGGATCGCGACCAGTTAAAAGAAGCAGAGGCGGAACTCGGTGGCCATGGCGGAGACTCAGTCGAGGAAGGATCTAGCGCTTCCGGGCGAACCGGTACGAAGGAGATGGCGGCGGACGTGCGCCTCGGCGCGGTGAACCAGAGGGTGGAGGCGCTTCGGCCGGAGGACAACCGGAACGGCGCCAGCGACGAAGATCTGCGGGGAGGAACGGCGGTCAACGCCGGCGTAACAACTGGGAGGTGGAGGAGGACCGAGGAGACACCTGGGTGGTGCGCATACTGACCAGAAAGGTGTAGAAGTGGTCGGGTGGTCGGAGGAGGCGTGTAGCGGCCGAAAACTTCATCGGAGTGTGATGACCGGAGCGGAGAAACGACGACATTGTCGACGATTGGAAGAGCTACAGCATGATTCCTCGCACAAGGACGTAGAGCTCGACGAGGCGCATCTTCTCGTAGCTTCAGACCGGCGAGGGGTGGTCGGAGGCGACGACACGTTCAACGTTTCTGTGAGATGCGGCCATGGGGGTTTTCTTCTGGTTCCTTGCCGTGGAGAAGGGGAAAGGAGGAAGGAGCAGGTGGAGGCGGGCTGCGTTGTGTGGCTGCGGATGGCTTCCAAGAAAAATATCAAGATGAGCTAGTGCGGGCACGGCGCACGCAGGTGACGTGAGCCAGAGAGCTCACGCTCTCATCGTGAGGAGGAGGACAGGAAAAAGAGATTTAGCTTCAGTCGGTTCCAGAAACAGAGAATTGACCAGCTAGTTAGCTCTTACGTTTTTAATCAAAGAAATCTGGGAAATTATACACTTGATAGATGATCAAAGGAATGGAAAAGAATGTCAAAACTGGGAAGAAAGATGCTAAGAAAAGAGAAAGATACCGGGAGCGGACAACATTTTCAAACCATATTTTAGTAAAACTAGTTTGTCTAAAATATTCCAAATATCTTTGTTTCGAGTTTTGTTAAAATAAGAAAAGAGCAGAGGAAGGTTTTTATTAAACCATACAAGAGAAATCAAAATAGGGTTTACTGCAAATAATTTTGGCTTTCCGCAAAAATATGCAAGGTGAGAGATGCATGATGTCATGATTATGCATAAAAGGAAAATAACAAACAAATCTATTAGGGGTATTATCCGGGGCCGTTACAAGATACCTCTAGTAAACTATGGACCCCAGTCCTATTCTTTACATCGAATACAATCTACTGCAATACTTGTTCTTCACTGTTTTCTGCAAACAATCATCATCCACACTATACATCTAATCCTTTGTTACAGCAAGCCGGTGAGATTGACAACCTCACTTGTTTCGTTGGGGCAAAGTACTTTGGTTGTGTTGTGCGGGTTCCACGTTGGCGCCGGAATCCCCGGTGTTGCGCCGCACTACATCCCGCTGCCATCAACCTTCGACGTGCTTCTTGACTCCTACTGGTTCGATAAACCTTGGTTTCTTACTGAGGGAAACTTGCTGCTGTACGCATCACACCTTCCACTTGGGGTTCCCAACGGGCGTGTGCTTTACGCGTCATCACCCCCGCGGCCTCGTCCTCAGCCCTTTCAAGATCTGCCCAGGCCGGATAATCCGGCCCTAGTTTAGGGCGGATAATCCGGCCGGGCCGGATTTTCCGGGTCGCCTGGGGGCGGATTATCCGGTGTTCTGGAAAATTCCAGAACACCGTCAATCCCGCCTATCTTTAGTTGGTTATTTGCGGACCCATATGTGGTGCAATAAACTATCACCTCACATATACGATGCATATTTACCAATAAGATGGGGCAACCTAGATCATCCGACCTAGAAACCTCAAACTCCAAGTTTTTTACCAAACATGACAAATGAGCAAGATGGAAATGGCTTATAGATGAGTGTAGGCTTAGGTTTAGAAGACTCAAACTGTTAATGGTACATGATCACTCAAGTTTGCAAGATATGAGCAAATAAGGCCAAACTAGAGTGATTTCCCATAAGAACATGGAGTTGTCAAATAAAAGGCGATAAGATCCAAATAACTCCAACTCTTCACAAAGAAGAGTGTGGTGGCCTAGGCCACCATATATGAGTATTGTGGCATGGCACCGCGAAGATATATCTTGGGTCCAAGCCACTACTCATCATTGAAGCTCACATATCAACATATGATATTAAGAGAATGATTTCTTAATGTTGGCATTATGGGGGGAGGGATAGCTCAATAATTTAAACCGCACTCCCCCTATTTCCATGCCCACATCTAAACCAAATAAAGTTTTGAGACAAAGGTGTGTTTGCAAGATGGTCAAGCTATACTCCTTGAATCAATGATATTTAGCTCATTCCTCAAATAAGTGAATCTTGCTTCATCAAGAGGCTCCGTGAATATATCGGCAAGTTGACCTTTGGTAGGAACATAGATAAGCTCAATATCACCACGGGCAACATGATCCCTAATGAAATGATTCCGGATCTCAATATGCTTCGTTCTTGAATGTTGCACCGGATTATAGGCAATCTTGATGGCACTTTCATTGTCACATAATAGAGGCACTTTGTCACAAATGACACCATATTCCTTTAAAGTTTGCCTCATCCATAACAATTGAGTGCATCCACTTGCGGCGGCAACATATTCGGCTTCGGCGGTGGAGAGAGATATGCAATTTTGCTTCTTAGAAGACCAACACACCAAGGACCTACCAAGGAATTGGCAAGCCCGGAAGTTGATTTCCTATCATCCTTGTCACCCGCCCAATCCGCATCGGTATATCCATTGAGAATAAAACTTGAGCCTTTGGGGTACCAAATACCATATCTTGGGGTATCAACCAAGTATCGAAAGATTCTTTTGAGAGCCATCATGTGTCTCTCCTTAGGAGAAGCTTGATACCTTGCACACACACCAACACTCAACACTATGTCCGGTCTAGATGCACAAAGGTAAAGCAAGGATCCAATCATGGAGCGATATACCTTTTGATCCACCTCTTTACCATTGGGATCTAGTGCAAGATGACATTTGGTGACCATAGGAGTGGCCACACCCTTCATCTCGGTCATCTTGAACCTCTTGAGCATGTCTTGGAGATATTTTGCTTGATTGATGAAGGTTCCTTCCCTCAATTGCTTGATCTCAAAACCAAGGAAGAACTTCATCTCTCCCATCATAGACATCTCAAACCTATCGGTCATAAGCTTTGAGAATTCATCATTGAAAGCTTTGTTAGTAGAGCCAAAGATAATATCATCAACATATAATTGGCAAACGAAAAGCTCCCCATTAACCCTCTTAGTAAAAAGAGTGGGATCAATTAGCCCAACATCAAACCCACGGTCTACCAACAATTCTTTAAGGTGCTCGTACCAAGCTCTAGGAGCTTGTTTGAGACCATAAAGTGCTTTATCAAGCTTGTAGACATGGTTAGGAAAGTTGAGATCCTCAAACCCCGGGGGTTGCTTAACATAAACCTCTTCATGCAAAGGACCATTAATAAATTCACTTTTCACATCCATTTGTTGTAACTTAAAGTTATGATGCGATGCATAAGCAAGAAGGATACAGATGGACTCAAGGCGAGCCACGGGAGCATAGGTCTCTCCAAAGTCAATTCCTTCAACTTGAGAGAAACCTTGAGCCACCAATCTTGCCTTGTCCCTCACAATATTTCCAAACTCATCTTGCTTGTTCTTGAATATCCATTTAGTGCTTATAACATTGCGGCACTCCTTTGGCTTCTTTACTAAGGTCCATACTTTGTTGCGCTTGAAGTTGTTGAGTTCCTCGTGCATAGCTTCCACCCAATCCGAATCTTCAAGGGCTTCAAACACTTTCTTGGGTTCCACTACGGAGATATAAGCATGATGATTGCTAAAGTTAGCCAATTGCCTTCTTGTGGAGACCTTTGCTCGAACATCACCAAGGACCTTGTCATGTGTGTGTCCACGAATTTCAAGGGTCCTATCTCTTCTTGCTAAACGACGGGCCTCGATCTCCTCCTTGGTTCTTCTTGGCCTTGGAGGTGTCACTTGATCAACTTGATCATTTAGGTCCCCGTCTTGACCTTCAACTTGAGCTTCCTCAATTACTTGAGGTTGCTCATCCTCATGTGCTTGATCTTGGAAATTATCCGGTGAGAGGAGAATGTTGAAAGGATATTCATCAGATCCATCATGAATCCTTGGTTGATCTTGTCCTTGATCTTGTCCTTGATCTTGTCCTTGATCTTGCACACAAGAGAGAGGGTTTTGTTCTTGTTCTTGGGTTGGTGCATCATTTGCTTCAAGAGATGGGGTTTGTTGATGTTGAGAAGATGAGGGCTCCACCGTGGTAGAGCATAGTCCTTCCCGAGACGCCACACCGTGTCCCTCAATGGGGCGGAAAAATCCCACACCCATTCTTACTATGGCATCTTGAGGTATTTCATCACCTGCACATACATCAACTTTCCCCACTTGGGAGCCATCATTTTCTTCGAACCTCACACTACAAGATTCGATGATAATCCCGGAGGCTATATCATAGACTCTATAAGTGTGAGATTCGGCACCGTAACCAACAAATATACCCTCCAAAGCTTTAGGAGCAAATTTAGATAAACGAACTCCTTTGATTTTGTAGAAACACTTACACCCGAAAACTTTGAAGTATGAGATATTAGGCTTGTTCCCGGTGAGTATTTCATATGGATTCTTGTTCAATCCCTTGCGGAGATAGAGCCGGTTAGAAGAGTGGCAAGCGGTGGAGATGGCTTCGGCCCAAAAAATTATAGCGAGATTTATACTCCGCCATCATAGATCTTGCCATATCCATAAGAGTCCGGTTCTTCCTCTCCGCAACACCATTTTGTTGAGGGGTGTAAGCAGCGGAATATTGATGACGAATCCCCTCATCACTAAGAAAATCATTGAGTGTATAGTTCTTGAATTCGGAGCCGTTGTCACTTCTTATTGCCATAATGAAGAGGTTGTGTTGGCGTTGCACCTCGGTAGCAAAGTCAATGAATATTTGTTGAGTCTCATCTTTCGTCTTGAGAAAGTAGACCCAAGTGTATCTTGAGTAGTCATCAACAATCACCAAGCAATGTTTCTTCGCACCAAGACTGGCATGAGTAACGGGACCAAAGAGATCCACATGAAGGAGCTCCAAGATCCTCTTGGAAGAGATAATGGTCTTGCTTGGATGCGGAGAGTCATGCATTTTTCCTTCAACACAAGCCCTACAAACACGATCTTTGGCAAAAGACACATTTTCCATTAGTCCCACAATATGGTTCCCCTTGTGAGGACTTTGCAAAGTTCTCATGTTGACATGGGCCAAGCGGCGATGCCACAACCAACCCACATCCGCCTTTCCGAATAGGCACATCGCACTTGAAGTGGTGGTCCCCGAAAATTCCACCACATACAAGTTATGTTCGCGATACCCAACGAAAGCGATTTTAGAGTCTTGCTCCACAAGAGGACCACAACATCATTATCAATAAAGACGGCGAAACCCATCTTGCCAAGGGCGGAAACGGAAAGTAAGTTGTAACCAAGGGTTTTGACAAGCATGACATCCACAAGAGTAATGTTGTGTGCAACCACAACCTTGCAAAAACCCAATACCTCGGATGTAGAATTATCGCCAAAGGAGACGGTGATATTGTTTATGTTAGGCCTCAACTCCTTGACGAGGTTCTTGCCGCCGGTCATATGACTTGTACATCCACTATCAAGTACCCATTTTGAACCTCCGATGGCATAGTCCTACATGAGATCAATTCTTGGATTTAGGTACCCATTTCGCAATGGGTCCTCTTTTGTTAGCAACAAGGGTCTTTGGGACCCAAATAGACCAAGCAACATAACCATCAGATGGGCCAACATATTTAGCATAAACATCACCATAATAATCTTTAAATAAAGGACTTCACCATTAGTGATGGCTTTCTTCTTTTCTTGTGAGGGTTAGCAATTCCCGCATCATCATCATTTATGGTTTTGCCCTTGGGGGCTTCACCATTAGTGATGGCTTTCTTCTTTTCTTGTGCGGGCTTGGCCTTTTGCTTGTTTGCCTTCTTTGCCTTGGCATTGTAACCAAGGCCCTCCTTCCCATTGTTTGATCTTTGCTTACTCAAGAGATCATTCAAGGAAAGTTTACTTTGAGGAGAGGAGGCCTTAGCAAGTTCATCCTTCAACCTAGCATTTTCCTCAATAATATTTGCATGATCACATGAAGGAGTAGAGGTGCTAGGTATGTCTTATGAAGCGAGCCTAATTTGAAGTTGCTCATAAGACTCAGAGAGGAGAGAGTATTCACTCTTCAAGGCTTTGTGTGCCTTGTCTAGATCATCTAGATCTCTCACAAGTTTCTCATGATCAACACCAAATTTGGTATTTTCCTTTGAAAGCATTTTAGACTTAGCTCTAGCAAGATCTCTAGCTTTAGTGAGTTTGTTGATTTTATCTTGAGGATCTCCAAGATTATCTAACCTCTCTTCAAGAGAAGCTATGGTTTCTTGACTTTCCTCAAGAGCATTTCTAAGAGCATGTAGTTCAAGAGCGTCTTCTCTCTCTATTTGGCATTTTTTCTCAAGAGTACCATTTAGTTGGGCCATACGAACCATGAGATTTGAAACATGCTTTTTAGTATTACCTTGTAGGTTAAGCATGAAATCATCAAACTCAAGCATTTCTTGTTTCACTTTTAGACTAGCAAGATCAACTCCTAGATCATTTGAAATGTTAGGCGTAGAGGGGTTAGGAGATGATACCTCGGAGGATTTAGCCATGAGGCAACTTTCTTCCTCCACATGAATGACCTCATTGTGGGATTCACTTGGTGATGAAGAGTTAGTGGAGAGGAGGCAAGAGCTACCAATCCATTAGAGGTGGCATCTTCTTCATCATCAACATCATCATCTCCGGAGGTATATTCTTCTTGAGTTGATAGCACGATAGATGTGTCCAAGGAAGACCTTGCCATGAAGCAATGTGCATTCTTGATATGAGGACTTTCATTGGGGGATTCAAAGAGTGATGAAGAGGGAATGTTGGTAGTGACAATGGCGGCCACTTCCTTTGAACTTTCTTCATCTTCATCATCACTAGAGCTTTCCACTTCATCGGAAGAATATTCTTCCCTAGTCACTAGCACAACTTTTGAGGGCCTCTTGCCCTTCTTGGTCTTGTTGTTGTAGAACTTCTTCTTGGGGGCTTTTGAATATTTGCCCTTTGAATCTTTGCTCTTGTCCTTGGGAATGAGCCTTCCACCATGATTCTCCCTATTCTCATAGGGGCACTCGGCAATGAAATGACGCTTGCCATTACAATTGTAGCACGATCTTGTCCTTGGGCCCGAACTTGTGGGCCCTCTTGAGTTGTTTCTCTTGATGTTGTCTTCCTTGGCCTGGGATGGGTCAACCCAAAAAGAGTTAGCATGGAATGCCATGTGGTCATGGTAGTGGTGTTCCAAGTCTTCCGGATAGGACATACTCCAAGATGCCCTATAAGATTCTTGAGAAAACACTTCTTCAACGGAGTTGACCGCCAAGGCAAGGTTGGACCCTTTTGTCATCCCAATAGCTCGATTGCGAGAATCATGAGAGTTTTGCTCAAGCACCTTGAGAGCTTGCATCTCGTGCACGACTTGTTGAGAAGTGAGAGAGGAATATCATTCTCTCCCGACAAGAGTCTTGACATCAATGGGTACAAACGGCATCATGCATTCAATGTACTTCTCCTTGATCCAAGATTCATTGATGTGGGTGGCACCAATAAGCCGGAAGGCATCGGCAACGGTGAGAAGTCTTCCATACATGACTTCATGATCTTCATCCGGTAGCCTCATGAAACCTTCGGCTTGATTCTTAAGAGCATTATACTTGTTCCTCCTCGTGCTCTCACTTCCAATGCAACTAGCGGCCAAACCATCCCAAGCTTCCTTGGCGGTGGTGTAGTTCCGAACACGATGCAAGTCCTTTGTCCCCACACTAGTTTGAATCATGTGCAAGGCGGTGTTGTTGAGTTGACTATCAACCGCTTCTCTTCTAGTCAACTTGTCGGGGTTGTATGGCTTGAAGCCTTCCAAGATGATTCTCCAAAGTTCATTGGAGGCACTGCAAACATGAGAGCGAAACTCAAATTGCCAAGTATCGAAATTATCAATGGGAAACTTAGGTGGGTCGCCCCGAATGTTCATATGAGGATGGGGAACCGGTATATCGGGAGATAGGAAAGGTGGAGCCACTCGATTGTAGCTCTCACCTCCACTAGTTGAGTTATCACCATCCACGGGTTGGGTAGATGAGGGTAATACCGAAGCACCTCCCTCTTCTAACACACCCGTGTCCTTTACCTCTACTACGGGAGCCCTAGGAAGGACCGGAGTCAAAAGCTCGGAAATCATCTTTCTCATGCTTTCCATTTGAGCTTCCATGGAGGACCTCAACGAATTGATGTCATCCATGGAGACCATCTTAGCGGCCCCTTCCGCGAGCCCATCCCCCGGCATACTCTTAGGCGGTTAAGCCCGAAATAAGAGCCGAGGCTCTGATACCAATTGAAAGGATCGTATGCCGCACCTAGAGGGGGGGTGAATAGGTGCTAATCAATTTTTAGTTCTTTTTCAATTTAGGCTTGACACAAAGGTAAATTCTCTAGATATGCAACTAAGTGAATTTACCTATATGACAAGATAAGCAACTAAGCAAGATATAGCAACACAATATAAGAGATAGAATAGGATAGAGGTAACCGAGAGTGGAGCACGCGATGACACGGAGATGATTCCCGTAGTTCCCTTCCTTTGCAAGAAGGTACGTCTACGTTCGGAGGAGTGTGGTCGCTACGAAAGCCAGACCAACAGTCACGAAGACTTCACTCAGATCTCCTGTGAGCAACGCCACGAAGGCCTAGCCCACTTCCACTAAGGGATTTCCTCGAGGCGGAAACCGGGCCTTTACAAGGTTCTTGGGGAACACATCCACAACCGAATTGGAGGCTCCCAAATCCGTAACAATACAACAATCAACAACAACACATCAACACAAATCAACTAGGGAACCAAATAGGAACACTAGCATGAGATCCCTCAAACAAATGAGGGGGAAATGAAAATCGCTTCGGTGAGGATGTAGATCGGTGGCTTCTCCTTCGAATTTCCAAAGATCAAGAGCTTTGGTTGGGGGAGGAAGGAGATCTTGCAAATCTTGAGTTCTTGAGGTGGCTCTAATGGTGGTGAAGCTTGGCAGATATTTCTTGCAATGATTGAGCAAAGGGGGAAGGAAGAAGAAGAGGGGTATAAATACCCCTCCCCAAAATCCAGCCATTGAGCCTTCCGGGGGACCGGATAATCCGGCCTAAGTAAGGGCCGGATAATCCCCCCCCCCACCCGGATAATCCGGCCTCCAGCACAAAACCGGGACAATGTCCGGCCAAATGTCCGGCCTCACATCAGACTCGCTTTTCTTCAGGTCCTTAGCCATTTTTCGAGGGGCCGGATATTTCCGAAATGTCCGGCCCGGATAATCCGGCCCGGGACAAAACCAGGACAATATCCGGGCAAATGTCCGGCCCCTATATCGAGCAGACAATTCCTCGAGGTCCTTAGTCGAAAAACTGGGGGCCGGATATTTTGGAAATATCCGGCCCGGATTATCCGACCTGATGAACTTTTTGCTGATTCTTTTTGACAGCACAGACCACATCCAACACACATACAAATGTATCTATATAATCCCTGTACCACTTAACCAAACATTAGTGTATCACATACATTGACATCAAACACTCAAAACATAATATGAGAGATGTTTTTTCATAGCTGACACCCGACCTCCATGTTGTGCTCGCGGGCAAACTTGTCGAAACCCTAGTCGAGGTACATGGCTCCTTCTCGTCGAAAATGACCCCCATGGGTTAGCGTCAAACTCTGCAGCTGCCTTCATGGAGATGCACCTCGGCCGGCTCCCGGCCGGTGAGAAACTCCGCGAACTTGTTCGGGAGCCTCTTCCTGCCGAGAGGGTCCTCTGTGATGTGGACGACGAACTCGAAGTACATGTCGCGGGGCACTCCTAGTCCACAGGGGAGGAAAAGCGCGATGGTGACGGCGAGCGTGTAGGCACGACAGATCCAACATGGCCGCACTGCCCCTGCCACGGTGGTCTCGGCCCCTAAGACCCGCCATGCAGCTCCTGAGGAGAAGGTGGATGGAGAGAAGGTGGGTGGTGGCGCTACAGTTGGTATTGAGGAGGCGGCTAGGGTTGTGTGACGAAATGGGTGCGCCTCACACCCCATTTTATGCGCCGAAGGCAGCCAAGGGGGCGGTGGGCTAGTGGTGCGCATTTACCCATCGCTAGGCTTGGGGAACCTGCATCGATGCATTGTGCGCCATTAATTTGGTGTGTAGAACGCGTAAGCGAGGCCGCCAATACTGCGATGCCGCGCAGAAGACGAAGCGGACGGGGTGCTGCCAGGCGGGCCCAAGGCAGGAAGGAGCGGTCACGTGGGGCGTCCGCGCCGATGCATTTCACCCCAAATTTGGGTCGTGTTTGCATCCCGTCGACAAACCAGATATTTTGTGTCCGGCCGCTATGCTGGGTGCAGACCAATTTATTGACCACACGAATGCAAACGATTAATTTGCATCTGTTTGCGTCGGGCCGCTAGAGAGATAAGCTGCCCAGGAGCATCATGGCATAGGTCAAAGGAAAGGAGGAGGCAAGCCCCCCATCCTCCGCATATCTTGCTCATCCGACATGGCATGAATCACCAAACCCGCACTCAGGAAGAGTAATGCTTTGAAAAACGCGTGATTCATTAAATGAAAGACGCTAACCGAATAGTTAGAGATGCCGCAAGCAAAGATCATATAGCCTAATTGACTGCAAGTTGAATAAGCTATGACCCTCTTTAGATCGTTCTGTAATATTCCAGTGGTTGCCGCAAGGAATGACGTCATAGCTCCTGCCCCAACACAAATGAGCTTCAAAAGCATGGAAGCCTCATTATTCACACAAATAAAACATGGAGGCCCACATGTCAGTGATATAGTCCACCAATCAACCCTATGGGCCTAACCCACGCGCCATTTCCACCCTCCGCTCCCGCCACTTCAGCTTGTAAGCGCAAGCTGGTGCTAGCTGTTTCTCTCCTCTCCTCTGCTCATGTGACCTCCCCCATCCATATCTGCTTTCTAGTATTTCTCTCTTTGCACAAACACACAGCCCAATTCCAGTCTCTCTCTCTCTCTCTCTCCTCTGTCCCTATCATTCCCATTGCCCGATATAGCTCCGCGGCCATAGCTCGCGCGGCGGCGCCGGCGGGCGGCGGCGCCAGGAATAGAAACGTGAGCTAAAACGAGGCCGGCTCTGTTTTGGGCGGGCACGGCTACATTACCGGTCGTGTCCCCGGCGCTGCAAAGGTTTGGGCGTTGCGCCATCGATCGCGCGCTCCCCGTCGCGTGCGTGCGTGGGTTGATTGGATTCGGGCAGGCAGGCGCGCGCGCGGCCGGCCATGGCGCAGCTGCCGCCCAAGGTCCCCACCATGGCGCCGGCCTGGCCGGAGTTCGGGGGCGGCCACCACCACCGCCACCACCATCACCACCAGCGCAGCCCATCCATGGGCGCCTTCCTCGCCGCGCCAATGCCGCCGCTCCCGCCGCCTGCGCAGCCGGCGGCCGCCAACGGGCAGCCGTCGTGGGTCGACGAGTTCCTCGACTTCTCGGCCGCCAAGCGCGGCGCGCACCGCCGCACCGTGAGCGACTCCGTCGCCTTCCTCGACGACGCCGGCAATGCCGGCGCCGTCGGGGCGCACGAGTTCGACCGCCTGGACGACGACCAGCTCATGTCCATGTTCTCCGACCACCTGGCGGCGCCGCCGCCGACGCAGCAGCAGCAGCAGCAGGCGAGCGCGTCGTCGCCGTCCGATCATAACAGCATCAACGACGACAAGGGCGACACCGAGGAGGCGCAGAGCGACAGCAACGGCGACGGCAGGCAGACGTCCTCGCCCGCCACAGCTGACCCCAAGCGGGTCAAGAGGTGATTTTTTTCGCTTCCTTGCTCCCAGCTCTCGCAGAATTACCACAATGCACAATTCGGAAACGCAGAATTCCCCAATTTCTTGTCACAACAATTGCAGGATCCTGGCGAACCGGCAGTCGGCGCAGCGGTCGCGCGTGCGCAAGCTGCAGTACATCTCGGAGCTGGAGCGCAGCGTCACGTCGCTCCAGGTGCGAATTACTATGCATAACAGTTACTCCTTTGGAGCTTGAATCTTGGGCCGTGAATCTTGAGCTTGAATTTTGTGTGAAAACAGACGGAGGTGTCGGCCTTGTCCCCGCGCGTCGCGTTCCTCGACCACCAACGCTCGCTGCTGACGCTGGGGAACAGCCACCTCAAGCAGCGCATCGCGGCGCTCGCGCAGGACAAGATCTTCAAAGATGGTGACCGCCATTGCCGCCCACCCACCTCTTGCAGTTTTTACCCCAATTTCTAGCACCACAATTCTCACCATTGCTAACACTTTGTGAATCAAATTGCCTCTGCATGCGCAGCTCATCAGGAGGCGCTGAAGAAGGAGATAGAGAGGCTGAGGCAAATCTACCAGCAGCAGAGCCTCAAGAACGCGGAACACCCGGCACCCGACAACAACAACAGCAACAACAACGGCTTCATCGCCAGCGAGGGGACCGCCGCTCCATGTATGCCCTCGTGATCGAGATCCGGCCCGTCGGCCTCACGACAACCCACCGTTGTCGCTGTTTCTTCTTCCTCTTCCTCCTGCCGTCGCTGTTGATAGGATTTGGTGCGTGCGTTGCTTTGGCTTGCGATTCTTTGGGCGCGTGTGATGTATGTAAAACTCGATCTGTTCGTTCCGGTTGCCTGTAATTTGTTAATTCTTGCGTCCTCTGCCGCCGCTGGCTGGTGCTGCTAGCTCAATTGTGATTCTTCTCTACTCCCCCTGATTTGTACTCGATTTTTACCCCGGCATTTTGGGCGAAGGTTGTAGCTAAGAGTTGTGTAATTCAGATTGGTTGAGGCCGAGTGTTCTGTCTGTCTGTCTGGTTGGTTGGTTTCCCCTTTGCATCTCATCAATCAAAATGCGTGCTTTCTGAATCTCCGACCTTTATCTGTTCTTCATTGCTGCTACTTTCGGTAGTGAGTAACTTTCCATGCAGCTGACCGACCAAAACCGTGATGAAGCTCTGTATTAATACCACTCCTATGTAATCCTCGCGTGTAGCTTACTGCAACTCTGCTTCGTATCGATCGGAACTGTACTTTGCAGGTAAGCAGGTTTAGTATACTCTGAATTACTGTTGTCACATGCAGAGCAATTGGGCGGAACATGCAGGGCAGCCGGCATCTCATTCCTTGCTGTTTGGTCACAGGATTTTTAAACGCAGTGACAGCTTGAGAAGGTGCCTTCCTTTTGCTGCAAGGGATAGGCACATGCTTATGCATGTGCGCCTGCCTGCTCTGTAGCCGTATCCGCCGGTGCAAGCTACACTTGCCAATCACACAGATTTGGGTCTAGCGTACATAGCCGGTATCCGGATGTGTTGCTACGTTTGGCTCCTATCGTCGGCTACCCCAGGAGGGACGAACATTTTGGACAAACACATAGGTACCCGATGCCACTATGCCAATAACGGATCATTGGATTGCGACTCATGTTTTAGAGCATCTCCATCGGCGCCCCCAATAGTTGCCGGCAGAGGCCGACACTTCCGTACGGAGGACGCCGTAGACTGCATCCTCTATTTGGGAAGCTGTTACTACACCAGCGCACCCAGACCTGCGGCCCCGAAATAAGTTTTTTACATAAACTAAATATTTATACTTAGAGTTTCATTTTAATGTATTCATGATCGAGAAATGAATAATATTTTCGGCCAAATCTGAGTAAAACATTATTCACTCCTCGACCTCTGATGATATTTGAAATCTGCTTATCTCTAGCCTACTACCTACTGCCCACCCGGCTCTGTGGAGGTGGACGATCGACCGGAGCTCTCTCCCATGCTCTCTCCCCTGGTCTCTTCGCTGCTCCTCCGTCGTCGATCTCCCGCTGCTCTCTCCGCCACGAACGTCAAGTAGGCGGCTCTATCCGTGGCCACCGCCTCGTTAGGGACGGAGCTGCCTTTGAAGCAATGGGGTCAATCTGACACCAACGAAAATCAAGAAATCCTTCACTAATTAGCATAAACTACTATGCAGTTATAGAGGATGACACCAGTGAAATGGAGAGGAAATAGAAATGACCCCATGGGAATAATTTTCTAGCTTCGCCCCTGCACCTTGTCCCATGAATTTCACATTGTGGTATTTTCTAGGGTTTTTGCAGCAATGGCGGGGGAGGAGGGATAATATAGACCGCCGACGAGGCGGGAAACATCCCGTGCGGTGTCGTGGCGGGAGAATTTCCCGCGCGGCATCGTTGCGGGAGAGTTTCCGGCCCGGCGTCATGGCGGTAAAATATCCCGCGCGGCGCCCTGGCGTCACTGATAGGCGGCTCCCACACCCAAAATTTCCCGCCTCGCGAGGCGCCGCGCACCCGATTCGCGTCCTTGGCAAAGGGGCCGGCACGGGGTTGCCGACGATTCTATTGAACTCGAAAACTAGCCGGCGTCGTTTGGGGCGCGCCGGTGCGAGCTCATTTTCGCTCCCAGCCCTTAAATCGCTATCGGGGACGTATGGGGGAGCCGGTGTAGATGCTCTTACCAAGCTTGTTCAATGTAGACAAATTAGATATGGCTATAATATCTGTTATCTGATATGTGCTCTGCTGTGTGGCAAGACCATAATATTCACAACAGAACATATGGAAGAACTCCAACATAAGTACTCTTATAGTCCTATTCCCGGCTTTTGTCAGGAATGTGTTGAAGCTGCGTGAACGCCGGTCACCTCATCGACCGGGTTAACAGGTAGTTTACTCATTTTTATGTTCTATTTTCTCTTTCAGCTGATGGTTTGTTTCTAGTTTTTATCTATTATTTTTCTATTAATTTTCTGAACTTCTTACTTATTATTGCTTTGTTCGATTTTTGTAGTTCGTTTCCAGTTTCATCCGATAAATTTGTTAGAATTTAAAAAATGTTTACGATACTTTTTTTCTTGAGAGATATTTTTGTGTTGAATAGATTTTGTTTTGAGCCAAAAAAAATATATCACATGTTCTTGTGAGTGAGATGAAATATTTTAATAAGAACAATGTAGGTGACTCATATACCTTTTATATGATACATACAGACACTTCTTTGTAAGTGGGTGAATCAAGTTGATACAATACTTAAATAATAAGAAGTGATTTTGGAATGAAATAGAAAGAAAAAATATGTTATTTTTTTACAATATTTGGAAATATGTTCATGTACGAAGTGAGATAGAAATAGGATAGAAACTAAACATATATATATTACACACAAGAAATTAAAAAAAGTAATGAAAATAGAACGAAAAATAGGAAACTACAATAATTAAATATTAAACTACGTAAAATAGATCAATATAAATTAAAATAAAAAGAAAAATAAACATGTACAAAATATAAAATAAACATCCTATTGTTTCTTGTTAAGAGTACTTATGGTTTGGATATCACAAAGAGCTTAGCCATGTTTATTCTACAGCTTCTTACACTCTTGTATTTATTCAGAATGGAGCTTTGTATATTTTTTGTATTCAAAGACAAGTGGTCATATGTCGCCGATATAATATTGTGTTATTCATGTCCTAAGATGCCTCCTTTGATCAGACTGAGTACTTGGTATAACGTGTTTGAGAAACAAGTGGTTTAGTGCAAATGTGACACTATTTTTTATTAGCTACATGTTTCTTTTGCAAAAAAAGAGGCAAACTTTGAATTTTCAAAGCATATATTATGAGAGATAATAAATTATAAGAACTAATAAAATGTAGTAACACAATAAAAGTAAACCGACTTGGACAACCAGAGAGGACTTGGTGAGCAAAACAAAACACATATATAAGAGTTGGTCATCTGAAAAAGAGAGGAATTGGTGAGGAATTGGTGAAGGTGTTACACACAAACAACTAACCAAATCAATCATATTTATTCGCAACTTGCAGAAGGTGCTACACATGAAACAAGGGTTTAAATTGGCGAGAGAAATGGAAGGAGGTTGCGTTGATGTGTGTCAACACCCGGATTTTTAAGTCCAGATGCCTATTATGCCATTCATCGCAATCCCAGGAATATCGTTTTTACGAGACATAATAGATTGATATCACAACACATCATTCATTACATACCATAATCGTCTTACAACAAAGGATCACATGATCCAGTCTTAATACAACATAGGGGATCTAGAGATCCAAATACAAAATACATAGCGGAAGCGAAGTAGTAGCGGTCGTGGTCCATCTGTTCCACAGGCAACTGTTGACGTCAGGAGTGGTCCTAGTTGTCGTAGACGTCCTGCTGTCCTTCATCCTGGTACTGGGGCTCTTCTTCATAGTCTGGCATTTGAATAGCCAGGGACACAGCCATGAGTACTTTAAAGTACTCGCAAACTAAAACTAGTGTAAGTACTATCAACTGTAGTAAGGGATGGTAAGCTCTAAGTTTATTTGCATAAAGCCAATTTTATTTCGTAATCAGTTATAAACAAAGACTCTTCCTTTGCCTAACTTAACTCAAGTGGGAACATTAGGGTCATTCCCACAACTCAGTTGTGATTCAAAGTCAAAGTCATAATTCAAACTCAAGTCACAAGTCACCATTCATATTTTAGAAAAATTCTGATGACGGAACAGTATGGCCTTTCCAACTGTCCATGACCGCGGACGCGGCTATTCGAATAGGTTTACACTCTGCGGAGGTCGTACACTTGTGCCACAATAATTGCAATACTACGTCAGGGGTAACTGGCCCTGATTTATCGCACGCAGTGCGCGAACTACCAATCATAACCTTTCATTTACATACCCTAGTATAGGCACCTCTCCCCATGAGCTTAGCCTCCCGGTGAAAACAAACCGTCAACCCGGGAACTACACAGGGCTTGGGTAGGACATTCACCTCATTTCACGTCATTTCACTTTCAATGGAGGCAGCCTCTGCATAACCCCTATGACGCTTGTTCAGAGGGAACCCATACTAAAATACATAAGTTTCCAGTTAAGCCTTACCCAGATTCAGGTATTGTGGGGATACTTAAGAATTGGAATGGTATCGCATCCGAACCCAACCATCGGTTTTTTGGTAAATTTCACCAAGTTATTCACAAGTCATATTCACCTTCAAAAATCTTTCAATAGAATGACTCATCATTCTAAGGTTTTCAAAGTCATTGGTTTTCAGAAGTTCCCATCTAGAGTAGTCAATTTTAGATTAGCAATAGCAACTAGTCATGAGGGGTGCTAAGCAACTTGTATTGCTCTAAGCTAAGTTTGATGCTCTTGTACTACTCCATAACTAAACTAAGTGAATCATGAATCAAAAATTACTTTGACAAATAAGATTCAATAAAGCTTGTAGAGTAAAAACTTGGGATAGGACCATTAGACATAAAGAAAAGGTAATGGTGCCTTGCTCTTGTAGAACTTTGCACTTAGGTAATTTGCAAGGGTATAGCTTGCAACACTATAACTTGCATTAGTCTAGCTTGCATTGGTAATAGCTTGCCTTGGTTGGGGTAGTGATCAAAGTTCTCTTCTCCTTCCTCTTGGTAGAATACCTCCTCCTCTTGATAGTCTCCGGTACTAGCGTCTATAAACGAATACGAGGATACAATCACCAAACAATGCTTAAGTAGACTTAATTAGCCCTAATGGCTTACACAAATGATCTAGCATCATCACTTAACATTACTCAACATTAAGCTAGGGTTTTCTGATTTAGTGTTAGTAAAATAATTTCCTCTCATTGAAATGTGGATTAGGGTTTCTCTTTAGTTTGGGAGAAATAATTTCCTCTCACTGAATCTTGTTAAAATTTAATCTCCTCAAATAACCATGTATGATCACATGTTGACCAAGGTCAACACTTCACACTTATCATTTGAGAAACATGATTTAAATGAGATTCATCATCTCATGCCATTTAAATAACTATGTGATTTAAGATCCTCAAGTGAGCATATATAAGACCATGCAATAGAGGTCATCACATTACTTCATACCACTCGGGAATATGATTTAAATGAGGTGCTACACCTCATAGATTTGAAATCTTAAATTTGAACATAGTTTAAATGGGCTAGTATTGACTACATAGACAATTTTGGATTCTAGCCCATGATCATGTACAGTAACCATATCATATATTTGCATAAACAAATAGATAATTGAAAATGCGAATCATAGCAATTGGATTCACCTCAAAACTCATTAGGGTTGATTTTTAATAATTATTTGAAATCTGAAAAGTCCCTAACTTGTTATTTTTACTATTCAAATTCTACAACAGATCTTGGTTTGAAACCTGTGGGGTTGGATAGAGCATTTGATAGGCTTTCCAACCATATAAAATTAGTCCAATTTGGTTTGGTGGATTTGAAGTTATTTAAATTCTAAGTGAGCATCAGTATTGAATTGAAATTAAAAGAGATTAAACGAATTTGAATTATGGGCCTGGGCGGGAAAGACTAAACGGGCCAGAAGAGGGGAAACGAGCTGGGCTGGCCCAACTACACGTCTGGCGCGAGCGGGCCGCCTGCCAAGGTGGGCCCAGACGTCAGTGTGACTTAGCTAGCGAAACGGTATGGACGAATTCCAGACGCACGATTATAACGAAGATCGACGGCTCACGCTCGTCTCCTTCATCGATGGGGAGCAAACCCTGGGCGCGGCAGAGGGGCCGCGACGGAGGGCTTACCGACGTCCGGTGGGGTCGGCGAGGCGGGCGATCGGCGTTGGAGACGACGGCGGTTTGATGGAGGGTCGCAGGAGGGGCTGACGTGGTCGCAATCGACGGCGTCGTCGAGCTACCGTCGCGGCAGACTTCGGTGAAATTGGGACTGGCTACTGCACAATGTGGACGGGCGAGAGTTCGAGGAGATCGAGTGAAGGGAGGGAAGCAAGTTTGTTGTGGAGAATGAAGGCTGACATGGCCTCTATTTATAGGAACGCGAGGTGGCCGTGGGGTGCGGGCGAAGTCGATCATGGCGCAGCCGTCTGGAGCGGGGAAGGGGCAAGGCGAGGGGTGCGTGAGATAGGTGACGTCTAGGCGGTATTGGTGAGCGTGATGGCACGACAAATGATGGACTAAGGCGTGCAGGAGAGGGCGTCGTTCTTGCAGTACGGGCGCGGCAGAGTTTGATCATGGCGACAGCGACGGTGCACGCGCGGCCAATGGCGCTTGTCTGGCGAGGTACTGGAGTGGTGTAGAGTGCGTGTGCGCAAGGAGAGAGGGAGAGGAGGACAGACGCGACGAGGCGACGTCGGGTACTGGCGCGTCCAGAGTGGTGCTGGTGCACGCTCTAGCGCGCCCAGGCGTAGTGATCACGTCGCAGCCAGGGCTATGTCGTGCACGATTTGGCGTGGGATCATGTCTAGTAGATTCAACATGAGTAGGGTAGCTAGTTTGGCAAGGTGAGGTGGAGAGGAGAGGTCCAGGGTAGGGTTGGGCGTGGTGGTGAGCACCATGCTGACATGTGATGGCATGGAGGTTCAGAGCTTCTCCCTAGGTCAACTCTGGCATGGTTGTGGTCAGTATGATGAGGCAAGACTAAGGGACAAGGTGAGAGTGACCATAGAGGTAGGATGGCAGGGTTTGGCATGGTGGTGTCCAATATGGGCTTGGCATGATCCATTTGTGCCCAATTCTGGTGTAACCATGGTGCTGCAAGTGTGAGTGTGGTGAGGTGAAGCTATTTGACATGGTGCACCAGGTTGGAGAGGCTAGATGTGTGCACATTGGATTTATTCAAAAAGTGTATGTGGTACATGCACATGAGTGGCATACTTGAGTATGGTGATCATGGCCAAGGTGGTGTCACTTCATTGATGTGTTTTCAGAGTACATGGTGTACTATCAAGGATGACAAGAGAGAGAGAGAGAGAGAGAGAGAGAGAGAGAGAGAGAGAGAGAGAGAGAGAGAGAGAGAGAGAGAGAGAGAGAAAGTGAGAAAGTGATGAGTAAAGTGGTTGTACCTCCATTTGATTCTATGTGTACTTCTTCCCTTTAATGCAATGATCTCTCTAGCATTTACTTTTGATCAAATTTCTGCATGGATGTGTTCTACATGATGTTGGGCAACTATGTGTGGCATTGGTTTGAAATTTGGAGAGGTTTTGTGAAAATTCAAATAGTGGAGGGAATCTAGAATTTGTTTCAAGGTGGCATCTTGGCTTGACTAAATGGAGCAATGGTCAAAGCTTTGGTCAAAGTGGTCAACACGAAAAATGTTCATCTTGATGAGGTCTTGGATAAGGTGCAAAGAGTTGTTAGGGTTTGGTTTAAGAATCTCTTAATAAAAGGGCTCAAAGTGGATAGGTTGTTAAAAATGGCACAAGTGACCATTATCACATGCCACATGGTTTTTGATTTTTCTTTGATTTGATTTGATTTCTTTTGACCCAAATGATGTTGTTGATTGTTGAAATGGTATAGAGGAGTGATCCAACCATTCACAACAAGTCTTAGGGTCAAGATTCTAAATTTCCTAATTTGGCTATTTACTCTCATTTGCCTCTATGGCATTTTTATTTTCTTTTTAATTTACTTTGTTTTCAACTTGGATTTGATTTGTTGAGCACTAGGTAGGGTTGATTAATGTTTTCAAAACCTCTACACAAGGTAGAAAGGTCTAAGTAAAAGTTTCACTAAAATAGTCATAGGCACATAGGCCCTTTCCTTGTTTAATTTCTTTTTATTTTGTTTTATCTTGGATGGTGAAAAGAGGGTGAGGTTTAGGGTTTAAGATATTTTCAAAATACATCAACCAACAATCATGGCAATAGCACAAGAATTAAGCATGAGTACTATGCATAGCATAATTTGTAATAGAAGTTTTTGTTGGTTCTCATTTTTGGAAAAAGGGAAATTCATTTTCTCTTTGTTTAAAGATTTGGGATGTTACAAACCCTTCCTCCTTAAACAAATCTCATCCCGAGATTTTAAGAAAAGTTAGGTTCCTAAGAGAGATTGAGAAATTGGATTAACAGGGAAAACATACTTGGCATGGCCTGGGGTGCTTCCTGGGCTTCAGTGGCATTCATGTGGTAGAGACGGCCGTTGTGGTTGTTCTGGTTCCTTCTGGCGGCAAAGCGGCGCTGTTGCTGGGAAGGTGCAGTGGTATTGGGGGCTGTCTTTGCCAGTTTCTTGGGGCACTCATTGGAGTAATGTCCAACAGTTCCACATTCATAGCAGGTTACCGTTGATTTTTCCTTTGGGGTGACAGGGATGGCATTGCTTCCAGTCCTCGGGCTAGTGTTGGTGTTGTTGTTGTTCCCATGGTTGTTGTTGCTGTTGTGGTTGTTGTTGTTGTTGTGGTGGTTGTTGTCGTTACCTCCGAGCTTCGGGGGTCCTCCATGTTGTTGATGTAGTTTGGGCGATAAGTCTGAGCAGTTGGCTTGTTGTGTCTTGGGGTAAATCCTCCAGTTGAATTGTTGCGGTGCTTCTGTGTATGGTGGGGTCCATTCTGGTTCATCATTCTTCTCTTGCGGTTCTCGTTGGCTTGATGCAGCTTCCCTTCCATCTGTATGGCTGAGTCCACTAAGGCTTCTAGGTCAGCGAACGGAATGTTCACTAACACAGTTTGCATCTCGTCATGCAGTCCGTTCAGAAATCTTTCCTTCCTTTTCTCGTTGGTGTCGGTCTCATCCGGGGAGTACCTTGACAGAGTAAGAAACTTGTCGCGGTATTCCACCACGGACATTCTTCTTTGCTTGAGTTCACGGAACTCGTCTCTCATCTTCTTGATCAGTCCTTGGGGTACATGGTACTTGCTAAACTTCAGCTTGAAGTCTTCCCAGGTCATCATTTGTCCCGCATTCATTGCACGGGCACTTGTCCACCAGGCTCTGGCAGGTCCTGGCAGGTAGTGGGTGGCGAACAGTACTTTTTCTGCGGCTTCTACTCCCGCAACTTCCAGGTTGTTCTCCATTGTTTGGAGCCAGTCATCTGCATCTAGGGGTTCTTCAGTCTTGCTGAACATCGGAGGGTTGGTGTTCTGAAAGTTCTTCAGCTTCGATCCAGGGTGATCATGGTTTCCATGGCCTTGATTGTTCTGAGCTATCTGTTGCAGTGCAGTGATGTCTACGGGTGCTTCTATTCTTGTAGACAGTGTTGGGCCTCCAAGAGCAGAGGTTTGTAGAACAGCAGCAAGTTTCCCTTAAGTGGATCACCCAAGGTTTATCGAACTCGGGGAGGAAGAGGTCAAAGATATCCCTCTCAAGCAACCCTGCAATCACGATACAAGGAGTCTCTTGTGTCCCCAACACACCTAATACACTTGTCGGATGTATAGGTGCACTAGTTCGGCGAAGAGATAGTGAAATACAAGTAGTATGGATGTATATGAGTGGTAATAGCAATCTGAATAAAATATGGCAGCGAGTAAACATGCAACAGAACAATAAATAAACGGAGATTCGATGTTTGGAAACAAGGCCTAGGGATCATACTTTCACTAGTGGACACTCTCAACATTGATCGCATAATAAATAACTCTTTCTCTTATGTGCTACATACACTCTTTCGTTGGATGGTGAACACATTGCGTAGGATTACACGAACCCTCAATGCCGGAGTTAACAAGCTCCACAATTCAATGTTCATATTTAAATAACCTTAGAGCATAATAGATCATTGCAAAATAAACCAAGAACTAACATAGTGCACACACTTGTCCACATTACACTATGAAGGAGGAATAGATCACATCAATACTATCATAATGATAATTAACTCCACAATCTACAAGAGATCATGATCATAGCCTACGACAAGAACCACACGGTGCACACACTAGTCACCTTTACACCATGCAGGAGGAATAGACTACTTTAATAACATCACATGAGTAGCACACAACTAGTAGCGATACAAAGCTCATCATATGGATCTCAATCATGCAAAGCAATTCACGAGATCATTGTATTGGAGTACAGAGAGAGAGATTAACCACATAGCTACGGTAGAGCCCTCAGCCCCAGGGGTGAATTACTCCCTCCTCATCATGGAGACAGCGATGGCGCTGAAGATGGCGGTGGAGACGGCGGTGGAGATGGCTCCAGGGGCAATTCCCCGCCCCGGCAGGGTGCCGGAACAGAGAGTTCTGTCCCCCGAATTGGACTTTCGCGATGGCGGCGGCTGATACGTCTCCAACGTATCGATAATTTCTTGTGTTCCATGCCACATTATTGATGTTATCTACATGTTTTATGCACACTTTATATCATATTCGTGCATTTTCTGGAACTAACCTATTAACAAGATGCCGAAGTGCCGATTGTCTGTTTTCTCGCTGTTTTTGGTTTCGAGAAATCCTAGTAAAGAAATATTCTCGGAATTGGACGAAATAAAAGCCCAGAGGCCTATTTTCTCACGAAGCTTCCAGAAGTCCGAAGGAGAGACGAAGAGGGGCCACGGGGTGGCCAAACCCTAGGGCGGCGCGGCCCCCCCCCTTGGCCGCGCCGGCCTGTGGTGTGGGCCCCCCGTGCCGCCTCTTGACTTGCCCTTCCGCCTACAAATAGCCTCCGTGACGAAACCCCCAGTACCGAGAGCCACGATACGGAAAACATTAGTGAGACGCCGTCGCCGCCGATCCCATCTCGGGGGATCCTCGGAGATCGCCTCGGCACCCCTGCCGGAGAGGGGAATCATCTCCCGGAGGACTCTACACCGCCATGGTCGCCTCCGGAGTGATGAGTGAGTAGTCTACCCCTGGACTATGGGTCCATAGCGGTAGCTAGATGGTTGTCTTCTCCCCATTGTGCTATCATTGTCGGATCTTGTGAGCTGCCTAACATGATCAAGATCATCTATATGTAATTCTATATGTTGCGTTTGTTGGGATCCGATGAATAGAGAATACTTGTTATGTTGATTATCAAAGTTATGCTTATGTGTTGTTTATGATCTTGCATGCTCTCCGTTATTAGTAGATGCTCTGGCCAAGTAGATGCTTTTAACTCCAAGAGGGAGTACTTATGCTCGATAGTGGGTTCATGCCTGCATTGACACCAGGACAGTGACAGAAAGTTCTAAGGTTGTGTTGTGCTGTTGCCACTAGGGCTAAAACATTGATGCTATGTCTAAGGATGTAGTTGTTGATTACATTACGCACCATACTTAATGCAATTGTCTGTTGCTTGCAACTTAATACTGGAGGAGGTTCGGATGATAACCTGAAGGTGGACTTTTTAGGCATAGATGCAGTTGGATGGCGGTCTATGTACTTTGTCGTAATGCCCAATTAAATCTCACTATACTCATCATGATATGTATGTGCATGGTCATGCTCTCTTTATTTGTCAATTGCCCAACCGTAATTTGTTCACCCAACATGCTGTTCGTCTTATGGGAGAGACACCTCTAGTGAACTGTGGACCCCGGTCCAATTCTCTTTACTTGAAATACAATCTACTGCAATACTTG